>NC_037678.1:11477023-11524977 GCF_003255815.1 Theropithecus gelada
ACGGAGTCTCGCTCTGTCACCCAGGCTGGAGTGCAGTGGCCGGATCTCAGCTCACTGCAAGCTCCACCTCCCGGGTTCACACCATTCTCCTGCCTCAGCCTCCCGAGTAGCTGGGACTACAGGCGCCTGCCACCTCGCCCGGCTAGTTTTTTGTATTTTTTTAGTAGAGACGGGGTTTCACCGTGTCAGCCAGGATGGTCTCGATCTCCTGACCTCGTGATCCGCCCGTCTCGGCCTCCCAAAGTGCTGGGATTACAGGCTTGAGCCACCGCGCCCGGCCTTTTTTTTTTTTTTTTTTTGAGACAGGGTCTTGCTCTGTCGCCCAGGCTGGAGAGCAGTGGCATGATCTTGGCTCACTGCGAGCTCCACCTCCCGGGTTCACGCCATTCTGCCTCAGCCCTTCGAGTAGCTGGGATTACAGGTGCCGGCTAATTTTTTATATTGTTAGTAGAGATGGGGTTTCACCATGTTAGCCAGGATCCTCTCCATCTCCTGACCTTGTGATTCACCCGCCTGGGCCTCCCAAAGTGCTGGGATTACAGGCATGAACCCCGGCGCCTGGCCCAGTGTATTTCTTAAATATATTTGATTGATGTCTCATTCCTTCCTGAAGTGTATAAAACCAATCTGTGCCTTGATCACTTTGGGAACATGTTCTCAGGACCTCCTGAGGGCTGTGTCATGGGCCATGGTCACTCATATTATGCTCAGAATAAATCTCTTCAAATATGTTACAGAGTTTTATTCTTTTTATTGACAATGAACTTGTGACATGGGGGTTTTTGTACAGATTGATTCATCACCCAGGTATTAAGCTCAGTACTGATAAAAGAAAAACTTCAGCTGAATTAAATTTAAAAGAGTTTTTTAATTTTAATTTTTTTTCTTTTTTTTTTTTGAGACAGAGTCTCGCTCTGTCGCCCAGGTTGGACTGCAGTGGCCGGATCTCAGCTCACTGCAAGCTCCGCCTCCCGGGTTTATGCCATTCTCCTGCCTCAGTCTCCCAAGTAGCTGGGACTACAGGCGCCCGCCACCTCGCCCGGCTAGTTTTTTGTATTTTTTAGTAGAGATGGGGTTTCACCATGTTAGCCAGGAAATTTTAATTTTAATTTTAATTTAATTTTAATTATTTTTAGAGACTGAGTCTCACTCTCAACAAACAAAAAAACTCAAACTCAAAAACTCAAACAAACAAACAAACAAAAATCCCCCTTCTCTCTTTTCTTTTCTTTACTTTTTTTTTTTTTTTTTTTTTGAGATGGAGTCTCACTCTGTTGCCCAGGCTGGAATTGGAATGTAGTGGCACAATCTCGGCTCACTGCAACCTCTGCCTCCTGGTTTCAAGTGATTCTCCTGCCTCAGCCTCCTGAGTAGCTGTGACTACAGGCCTGTGCCACCACGCCCAGCTAACTTTTTGTATTTTTAGTAGAGATGGGGTTTCACCATGTTAGCCAGGATGGTCTCGATCTCCTAACCTCATGATCCACGTGCCTCAGCCTCCCAAAGTGTTAGGGTTACAGGTGTAAGGCACCACACCTGGCCAATTTACCCCTTTTGATAATTTTCTCAATTTGAGAGATTGATGAAAACCTTAGTCACTGATGTCACTATTACCATCATAAATGTACTTATTTGGTCTTGAAACTCACTGAGAAACAATAGAGCAGTAGGTTTCGAGAGGAGGGAACAAGGACTGAGTAGAGGGTACCTCTTTATGCTGGGATGTTCTGTTTACGGGAGAAAAACAAAACTTGGTGTGTTCTAGGATCTATGTTTCCTTAAAGTCTTAGTTTGATTATGTCACATTTAGCACAAGTGACTCCATTTTGTTTAGTTTGGTCTGTTGAGGCCAACTGTATAAGCTCAGTCCAAACTAATGGCCTTCCTTAATTTTGTTGTAAAAATTCCCCCTTTTTGGCCAGGTTCTCACTTAAGTGACAGTGTGACCAAAACTTAGGGCCTTATTGCCACTCTGTTATCATTTTGGGTTGAGGGTCTCAGCATGTCATTCCTAGGTCATGGTGACCTCATGGTCGCACATTTCTTTTAGCTTTTGTCATTCCACTTGAAGAGAGACCATTTGATGCTTTAGAGCTGGCTGTGTACAAACATTAAAAACCTTAGAGAATACAGCACATCAGGGAGACTATTATGGCTATCGGGAGGATAATACCAAGAATTTGCAGCACACAGGGTCCCCATACACCAAATCCTAAAAGTAAATAGAGAATGAGCTGGATGAAGAGTCTACTCGCTTGACTAAGTAGTCTTTTCATTAATCTCCTACAGCTGAATTTGTATAATCTACATTTGACGTATTTCTTCACAGGCCACAAGTGTCAACAGATGCCCAGGTACTTTTCTGTTTCGCGAATTCTGTTATTCAGCATGACTTTCACGAAAGAATTTAAAGTCTGTTGTGTAATGATACCCTTTAAAGTAGACTGCTGGCCGGGCGCGGTGGCTCATGCCTGTAATCCCAGCACTTTGGCAGGCTGAGGCGGGAGGATCACCTAAGGTCGGGAGTTTGAGCACAGCCTGGCCAACATGGTGAAACCCCATCTCTACTAAAAATACAAATACTAGCTGGGCATGGTGGCACGTGCCTGTAATCCCAGCTACTGGGGAGGCTGAGACAGGAGAATCGCTTGAACCCGGGAGGCGGAGATTCCAGTGAGCCAAGGTCATGCCACTGCACTCCAGCCTGGGCGACAGTGTGGTGGCTCACGCTGTAATCCCAGCACTTTGGGAGGCTGAGGTGGGTGGATCACTTGAGGTCAGGAGTTCGAGACCAGCCTGGCCAACATGGTGAAACCCCGTCTCTACTAAAAATACAGAAATTAGCTGGGCATGCTGGTGGACGCCTGTAGTCCCAGCTACGTGGGAGGCTGAGGCAGGAGAATTGCTTGAATCCAGGAGGCAGAGGTTGCTGTGAGCCGAGATCGTGCCACTGCACTCCAAACTGGGTGACAGAGGGAGACTGTCCCCTCACCCTAAAAAAAAGTAGAATCTGCCATGGAGCCTATCACGAGGGATACATTCTAATTATTGCCACGTTTATTCTAAACCATGGAAAAAGGACCTAACAAATGATGTCCTTCTAGAAGACTGAAGGTGGTGTTTCCTTTAACACATGATGTGGGTTAAAATGCGTGAATGAATGTTCTGTTTCTGACTTATTATGAGGCAACATATGTGCCATTAAAGTTTTTCACCTACACTGGGCCTTTATCTTTTATCTATTAAAGTATAAGCTTATTCATATATAAGGCTGGCTGTAAACTCCTTTACAAATAAAAGTATACTCCATAAGTGCACATAATAGACTCCTTTTCCACTTCTATTGTTCATAGAGGCATAAATAAGAAAAAATATTCAAAGATAAGAGTCTCATGGTAATAGAAAAATCTTTTTTGTTTTGTTTTGTTTTTTTGAGACAGAGTCTCACTCTGTTGCCCAGGCTGGAGTGCAGTGGCATGATCTCGGCTCACTGCAACCTCTGCCTCCCAGACTCAAGCAATTCTCCTGCCTCAGCCTTCCGAGTAGCTGGGATTACAGTCTTGCGCCACCACCGTGCCTGACTAATGTTTTAAATTTTTAGTAGAGAAGAAGTTTCACCATGTTGGCCAGGTAGGTCTAGAACTCCTGACCTCAAGTGATCCTCCCACCTTGGCCTCCCAAAGTGTTGGAATTACAGGCGTTAGTCCCTGCGCCCAGCCTAGGGAAGTTTTTTTTTGTTTGTTTTTTGTTTTTTGTTTTTTTTGAGACGGAGTCTCGCTCTTTCTCCCAGGCTGGAGTAAAGTGGCCAGGTCTCAGCTCACTGCAAGCTCCGCCTCCCGGGTTCACGCCATTCTCCTGCCTCAGCCTCCCGAGTAGCTGGGACTACAGGCGCCCGCCACCTCGCCCGGCTAGTTTTTTGTATTTTTTAGTAGAGACAGGGTTTCACCGTGTTAGCCAGGACGGTCTCCATCTCCTGATCTTGTGATCCGCCCGTCTCAGCCTCCCAAAGTGCTGGAATTACAGGCTTGAGCCACCGCGCCCAGCCCCCAGCCTAGAGAAGTCTTGATCCGTGATCTTGGGAAAAGCTGTTCCCATTAAGGATTCCGTCTTCTTCTGGGGAGAGACGTCTCTGGTTAGTTTTACTTTAAGGGTTCTGGTGGGTGAACAGTTCCAAGAATGTGGAGGTACGCTTCTCAGTTGTGAGATTATGAACCCAAAGTTCAAGGTTCCAAAGTTTTGCTGCAATGTGGATGGCAAGGACAGTCTTTCTCTGACGTTCAGAAGATCCATTCTTCGGGTTCTGGATTGTGAAGGGGTTGTCCTCAGTGAACCACACAAAGCTTTCTTTGTCTGGTGAAAATACACTGTAGCATAATAATCTGCTGCTACAACATTAGCCCTCTTGTATGGGAAAGCTTTTATACAACCAAAAAACAAGCATTGAAAATAACAATTGAATGAAATCCCTTTATAAATGTTTAAAATGGCCCATCAGGCAGCCAAATGTACCTGAAGCTTTGATTGTCTTCCCAAGAATATGCAACCAAACAATGGTTTTAAACTGTTTCCTTGGCTGGGCTCAGTGGATCACGCCTGTAATCCCAGCACTTTGGTAGGCCTAGGCAGGTGGATCATCCGAGGTCAGGAGTTCAAGACCAGCCTGGCCAACATGGTGAAACGCCGTCTCTACTAAAAATACAAAAATTAGCCGAGCATGGTGGCAGGCACCTGTAATCCCAGTTACTTGGGAGGCTGAGGCAAGAGAATTGCTTGAACCTGGAAGGCAGAGGTTGCAGTGAGCTGAGATCACGCCATTGCACTCTAGCCTAGGCCACAAGAGTGAAACTCCATCTCAAAAATAAATAAATAAATAAATAAAAACTATTTCCTCAATTTATAAGTACATATATTCAATTTGGATTATTTTATCTTTTCCATGATGAGTCATGGAATACAGAACCTTTAAGAATAAAAGCTTTTTTTCCTCAGGAAGGACAAGGTGGCCGTCCTGGTTCTCCATGAGTCCATGCTTGACACTGGACTTATGTCCTCTTGAATGCCAGTTGCTTCTCCAATGTAGGTGCATAGCAGTGATAACTAATGGGTTATCGCAGGTAATTTGATTTAGACCATGGAGTTCATTCAAATTGTATATCTAAACAATTTTCATATTGGCTGATTTAGCATGATAATCTGGCAAAGTATTTTTTGGTATTTCTTTTTTTTTTTTTTTTTTGAGACGGAGTCTCGCTCTGTCGCCCAGGCTGGAGTGCAGTGGCGCGATCTCGGCTCACTGCAAGCTCCGCCTCCCGGGTTCACGCCATTCTCCTGCCTCAGCCTCCCGAGTAGCTGGGACTACAGGCGCCCACAACCACGCCCGGCTAATTTTCTGTATTTTTAGTAGAGACGGGGTTTCACCGTGGTCTCGATCTCCTGACCTTGTGATCCGCCCGCCTCGGCCTCCCAAAGTGCTGGGATTACAGGCGTGAGCCACCGCGCCCGGCCTGGTATTTCATTAATTTTTGTTTTACTTGTGTTAGCAGTTTTATAAACCAGTCAGTTTTCTGGTTTTTTTTTTTTCTTATTGAAGCAACAGGAATTCTTACCCAGTCCAATTCCTGGGGAATTGTGGAATTCATGGGGAATTCTTACCCATGATATGATCTTTTAACGTTTATTTATTTTTCCATGATATGATTTTAAAGTTATTAGAAACCTGTACTCAAGAGTGCTTTTCAGAGTCCTTTCCAACCTTTTATGAACCTTTTAAAAGACACCATATTCTAGGATTTTGCATGCTTGTGAAGTTTTCAGAAACTGCATCAGCCTTAAGTAATTAACTGTGGAAATGACTTTAAATAGTTATCGTTTTTATTTATTTTATTTTATTTTGAGACAGAGTCTCTGTCGCCCAGGCTGGAGTGCAGTGGTGTGATCTTGGCTCACTGCAACCTCCGCCTCCCAGGTTCAAGCAATTCTCCTGCCTCAGCCTCCTGAGCAGCTGGGATTACAGGCATCCACCACCACATCTGGCTAATTTTTTTTGTATTTTTAGTAGAGTGGGGTTTCACCATATTGGCCATGCTGGCCTTGAACTCCTGATCTTGTGATCTGCCACCTCGTCCTCCCAAAGTGCTGGGATTACAGGCGTGAGCCACGGCACCTGGCTGTTTTTTGCTTTTTTCAATCAATTTTATGGGCACCTCTGCTCCATAGAGTTTGACCTTATTTATTTGAACACAGATACTGAGAAGGGACAGAGGTTACCTGGACTATAAAATAATGCAGTGATTCTAGTCAACAGAGAATCTTTCAATAGAGCATTGTTGTTGTTGTTTGTTTTTTATTTTTATTTTTTTTTGGTGCTGTAGAATGAAATCTTTTGTACACTTTTTTTTTTTTTTTTTTTTGAGATGGAGTTTTGCTCTTGTTACCCAGGCTGGAGTGCAATGGCGCTATCTCAGCTCACCGCAACCTTCACCTCCTAGGTTCAAGCAATTCTCCTGCCTCAGCCTCCCAAGTAGCTGGGACTACAGGCGACTGCCACCATGCCAGGCTAATTTTGTATTTTTAGTAGAGACAGGATTTCTCCACGTTGGTCAGGCTGGTCTCAAATTCTCAAACTCAGGTGATCCACCCGCCTCAGCCTCCCAAAATGCTGGTATTACAGCATTTCGGTGAGCCACCGTGCCTGGCCTTTTTTTCTTTTCCTTTTTTTTTTGAGATGGAGTCTCACTCGCTTGCCCAGGCTGGAGTGCAGTGGCATGATCTCAGCTCACTGCAACCCTCACCTCCTAGGTTCAAGTGATTCTCCTGCCTCAGCCTCCCAAGTAGCTGGGATTATAGGCGCGTGCCACCACACCTGGCTATTTTTTGTATTCTTAGTAGAGACGGGTTTTCACAATGTTGGTCAGGCTGGTCTCAAACTCCTGACCTCACGTGATCCACCCACCTCAGCCTCCCAAAGTGCTGGGATTATAGGCATGAGCCACTGCACTCTGCCTTAACTCAGTATCTTAGTCCATATGTCGTATAACAAAATACCACAGACTGGGTGATTCATAAACAATAGAAATTTATTGGTTGAGCACCTCAGCCTCCCAAAGTGCTAGGATTCCAGGCATGAGCCACTGTATCTGGCCGGATTTACAGACTTTAAAATTATCTTTATTTTTTCAATTATAAAATTATTAACCCACTTAGAACAGACGGCAAAAGGAGGAAAGAAAGGTCTTCTGTACTTGGATGGGGCCAGGTTTGGGGCAAGGAACTGGCACTGTGGAGCTTGGTGCTTGCCCACAGGACCAGCAGGCTATGAGGCAACTGACATGCCCCAGGGAAAGTCATCTTGAGTTGTGTGTTGACGATGAGGGGGTTACGGGTCCAAGCTGCAAACTTCTTAAGCCATTCTCTAAAACATCCACACTCCGGGACTGCTGAGATGGAAAGAGAGAAATTAGGAGGTATCAACTGGTAAGACATCACAGGGAGGAAGGAGGGAGAAGTGAGGATGAGATCATTAGAAAGAGAAAAGAACTGGCACCAGAAGGGCCAAGAAGGCGTGGAGAAAAACAGGGAGGTGACAAGAGCTCCTTAGCAAAGGGAGATTGTCTGTTTACTCTGTTGATAGTTTCTTTTGCTGTGCAGGAGCTCCATTTAATTAGATCCCAATTGTCAATTTCTGTTTTGGTTGCATTTGCTTTTCAGAATTTAATCATAAATTGTTTGCATAGACCAGTGTCCAGTAGAGTATTTCATATTTCCCAGGTTTTCTTCTAAGATTTTTGTAGTTTGAGGTCTTACATTTAAGTCTTTAATTCATCTTGGGTTATTATTATTATTATTATTATTATTTTTTTTTTGAGGCAGAGTCTCGCTCTGTTGCCCAGGCTGGAGTACAGTGGCACAATCTCGGCTCACTGCAAGTTCCGCCTCTTGGGTTCATGCCATTCTCCTGCCTCCAACCTCCTGAGTAGCTGGGACTACAGGTGCCCGCCACCACACCCGGCTAATTTTTTGTATTTTTAGTAGAGATGGGGTTTCACCGTGTTAGTCAGGATGGTCTTGAGCTCCTGACCTCGTGATTCACCCGCCTCAGCCTCCCAAAGTGCTGGGATTACAGGCATGAGCCACCGTGCCCGGCCCAGGTTATTATTTTTTTAAGCAAAGCCTCACTCTGTTGCCCAGGCTGGAGTGCAGTGGCACGATCTCAGCTCACTACAGCCTTCGCCTCCCTGAACTCATGCAATCTCCCACTTCACTCTCCCAAATGGCTGGGACCATGGGCACATGTCACCATGCCTGGCTCATTTTTGTATTTTTTGTAGAGATAGGGATTTCCATGTTGCCCAGGCTGGTCTTGAACTCTCGGGCTCAAGCGATCCACCCGCCTTGGCCTCCTGAAGTGCTGGGATTACAGGTGTGAGTCGTCATGCCCAGCACATCTTGAGTTAATTTTTTTTTTTTCTTTCATGACAGAATCTTGCTCTGTTGCCCAGGCTGGAGTGCAGTGGCGTGATCTTGGCTCACTGCAACCTCCCACCTTCCGGGTTCTAGCAGTTCTCCTGCTTCAGCCTCCCGAGTAGCTGGGATTACAGGCGCAGAGATGGGGTTTCACCATGTTGGCTAGGCTAGCCTCAAACTCCTGACCTCTTGATCCGCCTGCCTCGGCCTCCCAGTGCTGGGATTATAGGCATGAGTCACTGCGCCCGGCTGAGTTAATTTTTGTATATGGTGAGGGGTACACATGGACATAAAGATGGAAATAATAGACACTGGAGACTCCAAAAGAAGGGAGGGTGGGAGGGAGACCAGGGTTGAAAAACTACCTATTGGGTGCTATGTGCCAGTAGACTGGGTGACTCAAACCTCAGCATCACACAATATATCCATGTAACAACCCTGCACATGTACCCCTGGAATCTAAAAGAACAAGAGGGAGCCCCTGGTGCGAGAGGAGAACCCCCCAAAAAAACAGGTAGTGGGGCCGGGTATGGTGGCTCACACCTGTAATCCCAGTACTTTGGGAGGCCAAGGCGGGCAGGTCACTTGAAGCCAAGAGTTCAAGGCCAGCCTGGGCAATATGGTAAAACCCTGTCTCTACTAAAAAGGCAAAAATTAGCTGGGCATGGTGGTGGGTGCCTGTAGTCCCAGCTACTCGGGAGGCTGAAGCACGAGAATCACTTGAACCCGGGAGGCGGAGGTGGCAGTGAGCCGAGATCGTGCCACTGCACTCCTGCCTGGGTGACAGAGTGAGACCCTGTCTCAAAAAAGAAAAGGAAAAAAAAAAAGGTAGGGGTAAGGGGAGTGGGCAGAGGTGTGACTGGGCGCGGGGCTGCGGCAGGCGGTGAGGAGGCGGGGGGCAGCAGGCAGGACAGCTCCTCACCTTTATCCTTTCAAGCCGTCGCTTTATGGCTCGGCTGTTTTTATCTAGCTCCTCTAACTTCTCAGAGGGGTTGAAGGAAGGCGGTTCCTCGTGGTCCACAAAGTTTTCCCAGCAGTCAGTAAACTCTGAGATCGAAGAGGGAAACCAGACAGGCCCCAGGGGCAGCAGCTGCAGCGCCAGGAACTCTTGCTTCCTTTCCCCTCTCTTTCCTTCCTCTTCCTGGACATTGCTGTGTCCGGGGAATTCTCCCTCCTGGGTGGTGTCGGATCTTGGGCCTCGACCGAGCCACAATCCTTCCTTCCTGGCTTCCCACAGATCCCGCCCCCGCCTCACCGTCCCCCCTCCAGCCAAGCCTGCGCCCCTGGGGGTTTGCCCTCTTGGAGCTGCAAAGCCTCTTTCCTACCTGGGAGGCCCATGACCTCCACTGGGACCTGGGATCCACACAGAAGCAGCAGCCCCTCCTGATAGTTCGGGCGCCAGTGGTAGTACAGGCGGGAGGCGAAGATGCGCAGGTTCAGATGGTGGTGAGCCTTGATGAAGTCAACCAGCTTCCCGGCACAGGAGGGGCAGGGGCTCCACGTGAGGTAACAGGTGACTTGGTAGCACTGGGTTTCGTCCAGCCCCATGGACTTGATCTTGTTAATAAAGCGAATTTCTGCATGCTCCTTTTTCTGGGGAGGGTCCCGGGAGGTGAGAATAGAGAGGCCAGGAGTCACGTGACTGGGGGCGGGGGCCGGGACTGGGGCAGGGAGGGGGTGCGGAGGGGTCTGTCCGGTGAACTTTCTTTTTTTTTTTTTAAGACGGAGTCTCGCTCTGTAGCCCAGGCTGGAGTGCAGTGGCCGGATCTCAGCTCACTGCAAGCTCCGCCTCCCGGGTTCACGCCATTCTCCGGCCTCAGCCTCCTGAGTAGCTGGGACTACAGGCGCCCGCCACCTCGCCCGGCTATTTTTTGTATTTCTTAGTAGAGACGGGGTTTCACCGTGTTAGCCAGGATGGTCTCGATCTCCTGACCTCGTGATCCGCCCATCTCGGCCTCCCAAAGTGCTGGGATTACAGGCTTGAGCCACCGCGCCCGGCCTTGTCCGGTGAACTTTCTAGTGGGTGGCCCGGCCTAGCACAGGGCAAGCACCCGCTTCCTGCCTTCCTTGGTTTGTACAGCCCTGCACTCACGCACCCGTGTGTTAATTCATCTGTCCCGAGGCTTCCACAGCTTTCTCTAAATTGGACAAAGATCCCAGTGTCCAGAAGAAGAGACACCATCTCCACGCCCCAGTCCCGAAACTTCGTGGACCTTGCCTTTGGACACCCGCCTAGGAGGCTGTGTCCAACCTGGGATGATCCTAAACAGCAGGTGAGAGCCGGGGTGGGGGTCGGGGAGGCAGGGCGGGTCCGGGCTGGCAATAGAGCGGAGGGCAGGGATGTGAGGGAGTTGCACTCAGACCGTGGCACGGCACCTCGGCTTCCCCGAAGTAGTAACTGAGCTGAGATCGGGAGAATGAGTAAAGGAGAGGAGCAGAAGGAACATTCTACAGAAGGGATTCCACAGAAAGGATTCTACAGAAGGGATGACTTCTTCGGAGGCCCGGGGACGGGAAGGAATGGGGAGCGTCCTAGGGAAGCTGGGCCCCTCAGACCCAGCTAAGCCAGAACCCAGGCAGGGACCGAGGGTTCGGAAAGCACAGAGGGTGTTAAATCAGCAATTGAGAAATTTATAGGCAGGCATTTCATGTATTTTCTGCACGCATCAGATGGGTTTAGCCCCTGCCGGGACTGTGCCCAGAGAGCCCGTGTGGCACCTTGTTTTTTAAGTGGCCTCTGGTAGGCGTGGAGCCATTCTGCGGCATCAGCTGGTAACACAAGAGGGCCTTCCTCGGGTAGTAAGGCTTGTTGACACCGCGCTTGTTGACATGGCGCTTGTTGTTAAACTGTAAGCTGAATGTTTCGGCTGTTAGCAGAGCCATCGTGTTTCTGTGCAACAGAAAGGGAAAACGAAAGATGCAGGGAGCGTCATCTGGAGTCACCCCAGGCTCAAGCCACTTTTCAAACCCAACTCTTTTTTGTTTTTTGAGACGGAGTCTCCCTCTGTCGCCCAGGCGGGAGTGCAGTGGCACGATCTTGGCTCACTACAACCACCGCCTTCCAAGTTCAAGTGATTCTCCTGCCTCAGCCTCCCAAGTAGCTGGGATTAGAGATGCCCACCACCACACCCAGCTAATTTTTGTATTTTTAGTAGATACTGGGTTTTACCATGTTGGCCAGGCTGGTCTCGAACTCCTGAACTCAGGTGATCCATCCACCTTGGTCTCCCAAAGTGGTGGGATTACAGGCGTGAGCCACTGCGGCCAGCCAAACCCAACTCTTTCTGTTCACTTGGACCCCTCTCCTTGGTGAGGGAGGGTCTCCCCTTTAGTTGTTGGCCAGGAGGACTGCAGTGGAGGAGGGGGAGGAAGCGCTGGCAGGAGGGCAGGAGGAGGAGA
Source organism: Theropithecus gelada (assembly GCF_003255815.1). NCBI lineage: Eukaryota > Metazoa > Chordata > Mammalia > Primates > Cercopithecidae > Theropithecus > Theropithecus gelada. The sequence goes on from NC_037678.1 coordinate 11,488,886, forward strand.
GTGCTTCCTCCCACCTTGTCTGCTACTTCCCATCCTCCCACCTGGGAGGGCACCCGCTGCTGCCCACAGCTGAGGCTCTTTGCATGGGAATGCCCTGACCTCATCACTATTCTGCCTGGGTTGGGTGGGGATCCCCTGCCTGAGAACTGTGGGTGTGCCTTTCTGGCTCCGCTGGGCTCAGTACCTTCTCTGAGCTGCTCACACGCCTCTCGCCTGAGTCCCAGATCCCTCTTTCCAGCTGCAGTTGGACACCCCCTCCTTGAGGTCCACAGGCCTCTCGACCCCTACATGTCCAATACCAGAACCCTTCTTCTTGGGGAGTGACGGGGTGGAGACTGGAGCTTCCTCTAACACTGTGCTCTTTGCTTAGGTGTGTGTTTCACAATTTTGTCTGCACAAAACACAGAGTTGGGTGAACAGGAAAAGCTGTTGTCACCAAGGGAGTGTTGTGACAGATATTTGGCTGAAGGAGTTACATCGCTTTTGCTCTCCTGAATTGTGGTTACATTCTACAGAGGATTCAATTTTGGATTTTGCTTTTCTTTTATTTCATTTCATTTTTTTTTGGTTTTTTTTTTTGAGACAGAGTCTCACTCTGTCGCCCAGGCTGGAGTGCAATGGTGCAATCTCGGCCCACTGCAACCTCTACCTACCCAGTTCCAGCGATTCTCCCACCTCAACCTCCCAAGTAGCTGGGATTACAGGCGCCCTCCTTCATGCCCGGCTAATTTTTGTATTTTTGTAGAAATGGAGTTTTACCATGTTGGCCAGGCTGGTCTTGAACTCCTTTGACCTCAGGTGATCCACCCACCTCGGCCTCCCAAAGTGCTGGGATTATAGGCGTGAGCCACCATGCCTGGCCAGGATTGTGACCCGTGCTGTCTCCCTGAGGGCCTGAGCTCCCTCTCTTTGGCCTCTCTGATTGGTCATTGCCCTTCTACTTTCTATTCTGCTTTCTGGAAGACCCCTGAGCATTTCAAGCCTCCAAGTCCTGAGAATTTCTGCAGCTTTCCCAAGCGGGAGGACCAGGGAGAGGGGAAGAGAAGATGCTGGCAGGGGCAGTAGGGCCAAGGTGACCTCTCCCAGCTCGGGGCGCCAGCCCTGGTCTTTCCAGGAACAGATCCCCCATCCTCGCAGTATTTCTGCCAACCGTCCTCCAACCCATTAAAAATAAGAAAAGTGAATAAAATTCTCCACTTCAGAATAAGACCTCTTACTATTTCAGTTCAGTAAATTCCTGGCATTTTACTATTCATGTTATTTTTTTTGTTTGTTTTTTTTTTTAGTTTTGGTAGATAAGGAGTCTCCCTATGTTGACCAGGCTGGTTTGGAACTCCCGGCCTCTAGTGATGATCCTCCTCTCTCAGCTTCGCAAAGTGTTGGGATTACAAGCATGAGCCATTGTGCCTGGCCAGGCAGGAGAATGGGGTGAACTCGGGAGGCGGAGCTTGCGGGGAGCTGAGATCGCTCTCCAGCCTGGGAGACAGACAGAGATTCCGTCTCAAAAAAAAAAAAAAAAAAAGGCCGGGCGCGGTGGCTCACGCCTGTAATCCCAGCACTTTGGGAGGCCGAGGCGGGCGGATCACAAGGTCAGGAGATCGAGACCACGGTGAAACCTCGTCTCTACTAAAAATACAAAAAATTAGCCGGGTGCGGTTGTGGGCGCCTGTAGTCCCAGCTACTCGGGAGGCTGAGGCAGGAGAATGGCGGGAACCCAGGAGGCGGAGCTTGCAGTGAGCTGAGATCCGGCCACTGCACTCCAGCCTGGGCGACAGAGCGAGACTCCGTCTCAAAAAAAAAAAAAAAAAAAAAATCAGAGTAGCACCTCCATCCCCCAGGCCCAGGCCCTCTTCTAAGTGCTGAGAGAGTCTGAACTCATGTGATGCTGCCCTAGGCCTGCAGGGGCCATTCCCATCTTACAGAGGAGGGGCCAGAGGCGCAGAGAGGCGGGGTAACCCGCCCAGGCCACAGAGCTGGGGACAGATGGAGCTGGGGCCCCTTTCCAGGCCAGCCCTGTCCAGCCTCTGCGTCACGGGGCCCTGCAGGAGGGAGCCGTTGGGGACCAGGCTCTCTTCTTACTAAATTTTAAAATAAAAGCATTTCTCCTGATCATTGAGTTTTTCCCTATATTCCATGTTACTGGTATCATTATAAACGGTGAATGCTGATTGTGGAGGAGGAGCGTGTGTTCGGGGTCATCTGCGTCCTCCTCTGCCCACAGTGGAGACATCCTTGGAAAACAAGATTTACCTTGTGCTTCAGAGACCATTCCCTCCCCACACCGTCTCCTAAGACTCTGTATTGAAACAAAGTAAATCTTACAGAAAGTTCATCAAAGCTCTGTGAACAAAATTCCAGATTGCTCCTGTCATCCTTTAGTTCAGTTCTCCCAGTTCCAGAACCCAGGAATGGCAGGAAGCACACAGAGGGAGCACCCTCCCAAGGTGAGGAGCATCAGCCCAGCCATGACTTTTAGGGGAGAGTCTCAGCAGGGGACCTGGACTGGGGCAGGTAGGGGAGGCAGCCCATTCAGAAGCAGCAGTGGGGCGACCACACAGCAGGGCAAAGAGCCTGGGTGGGAGTGGGGGCGGCAGGGGAGTCAGAGGGGAAGGAGCCCAGGGATGGGATTGGGGCAGCGGGAGACCAGGGCTGAGGCCCAGAAGGGCTGCCAGGCAGGAAGGGGCAGCAGAGGACCCAGTGGACAGAGTGGGCAGCGGTACCTGATCTGTGCTTCTGGCCACAGCTTCCTTAGCAGGCTTGCCCCTGCTTGTCTGGGGCACTAAGTTTCACTTTTGTTTCCAGGCAGCTCTCCCAAAAGTCACCTCTCAGGGCTTGATGAGGGTGGCTCCACCCTCTCCCTTTTTTGGGGACTGGAGTGGGAGGGCCCTGGGTGTTTCAGATCCCTCAGGCTCCTTCCTTTCTCTACGTTCCTCAGGCTTGGCAGGGGAAGTCTGATGGAGATGCCTCACCTCCCATCCTCCCATCCCCAATTCCCTCCCCAGGTACAGCCAGACCCAACTCCTTCCCCAGGTACAGTTTACAAAGGAACAAAGGCTGGATGCAGTGGCTCACACCTGTAATCCCAACATTTGGGAGGCTGAGGTGGGCAAATCACGAGGTAAGGAGATGAAGACCATCCTGGCCAACATGGTGAAACCCCATCTCTACTAAAATACAAAAAATTAGCCAGGCGTGGTGGTGGGAGCCTGTAGTTCCAGCTACTTGGGAGGCTGAGGCAGGGAAATCACTTGAACCTGGGAAGCAGAGGTTGCAGTGAGTCGAGATCGCACCACTGCACTCCAGCCTGGTGACAGAACGAGACACTGAAAAAAAAGAGAAAAGAAGGAGGGAGGGAGAGAGGGAAGGAAGGAAGGAAGGAAGGAAGGAGGGAGGGAGGGAGGGAGGGAGGGAGGGAAGGAAGGAAGGAAGGAAGGAAGGAAGGAAGGAAGGAAGGAAGGAAGGAAGGAAGGAAGGAAGGAAGGAAGGAATTAATTGATGACTGGTCATGGTACCTGTTATCCCAGCACTTTGGGAGGCTGAGGCCGGTGGATCACCCGAGATCAGGAGTTCGAGACCAACCTGGCCAACTGCACTCCAGCCTGGGCAATAAGAGCGAGACTCCATCTCAAAAAATAAAGTATAATAAACGAAAGGAATAGAAGCCACAGAGAGGAACAGGGATCCAGACCAGGGCTGAGACCACAGGCCAGATGTCATTCCCCTGGTGGGCAGGGCAGGCTGCAGCCCCCTCCCCACCACCCCACTGACCTTTGTCATTCAGCCTCCTGGCAGGACCCTGAGCCTGATGTGAAATGAGCACTGGGGTCAGGGCTCAGGACTGCATCTCCAGCGGATCCAGTGCCCATTACCTTGCCCAGTCCCCAGATAGTACTGAGAGGGGAGAACCATGATCCTGACAGTCAGAGGAGGTCCCAAGCACAGAGAGGCTAAGATACTGTCCCCAGGTCACACAGCAAATCAACAGCAGAGCTGGAGGGCTGGCCAGGGCTTCCTGTGTCCCTCCTCCCCCACAGCTACCTGCTTTGAGGTTCTTCATTGCTCCATGGAAAGAGGAGGAGAGGAGACACGAGGAAGGGGACTTACTGCTCCTAAAGGGCCTCCCAGGTTAGAGATGAAGGACCTGGACTTCACATTTGCATCCTGGAACCTGTGTTCTCATCTTCATGCATATCAACCAACACCCTTCAGATCATAAACACCAAAGAGCCAGGCCAGGTGTGGTGGCTCATGCCTGTAATCCCAGCACTTCCGGATGCTGAGGCAGGCTGATGACCTGAGGTCAGGAGTTCGAGACCAACCTGGGCAACATGGTGAAACCTTGTCTCTACTAAAAATACAAAAATTAGCCAGGCGTGGTGGCGGGCACCTGTAGTCCTAGCTACTCGGGAGTCTGAAGTAGGGGAATCATCTGAACCTGGGAGGCAGAGGTTGCAGCGAGCCAAGACTGTGCCACTTCACTCCAGCCTGGGTGGCAAGATCAAAACTCCATCTAAAAAAAAAAAAAGAAAAGAGAAAGAAAAACTAAAGAGCCCCAAGGAAAGTTGAATCCCAAGGGCGAGGACTAGGGGCAGTCACTGCAGAGTCTAGGTTCCACACCAAGGAGTCCCACTGAATCTTGCCCAGCTTGTCCCTCCATGTCCTCCCGCCCTGCACACCCCGACAGCCCCCTAGACCCTGCATGGCCCCTGGGGTCACAGGAGCTTGGGCGGGAATTTAGAAGGTTCCTGGGAATGGCATCCCCTCCACCCTATCTGTCCTAATGTTGGGGCCACAATCCATGGAAGATTCCAGAATAAGCGGGGTCCTGCCAGAAGCGACATCAGATCTGCACTCTGTAGTGCTGGTTAATCAGAGAGCTGAGTCTCCCAGGCTGAGAAGCAGGGAGGATGGAAAGGAAGGCAGAACCCTTTCCTAGTCCTTCCCACAGGCACCATTCCCACTGTTCCTCCAGTGAATCCATGCAGCAGAGACCCTGTGGTGTCTAGGACGGGCCTCTGCTTAGGTGTTGTCTCCAGGAGGAGGGGAGGTTTGGCCTGGCCACTGTGGCCTGTGTTCGTTGCTGGAAAAGGGGACCCGATCCAGACTCCAAGAATGGGTTCTTGGATCTCTCACAGGAAAGAACTCAAGGTGAGCCACAGGGTGCGGTGAAGTTATGATCGTTCATTAGAAGCTCCGTACTACGGACTAGGGAGGCCTCAGAAGGCAGAAGGAAGAACGTCCCGTCTTTGTTTTAAGCTTCTTTTTTTTTTTTTTTTTTTTTTTGAAACGGAGTCTTGCTCTGTCACCCAGGATGTGGTGCAATGGCGTGATCTCAGCTCACGTCAACCTCCACCTCCCAGGTTTAAGAAATTCTCCTGCCTCAGACTCCCGAGTAGCTGGGATCACAGGTGTGCAGCCACCCGGCTAATTTTTATATTTTTATTAGAGAGAGGATTTCACCATATTGGTCAGGCTGGTTTCAAACTTCTGACACCTGATCCACCCACTTCAGCCTCCCAAAGTGCTGGGATTACAGGTGTGAGCCACCATGCCCGGCCTAAATCTCCCCTTTATAAGGACACCAGATTTATTGGATTAGGAACCACCCTGATGACCTCATCCACTGTGCCTGGCCTAAACTCTCCGTATATTGGAGTCTTATCAATGTAAAAGCTAAGCTATGTCCACATGCAAGCGAGCTGACAGTGTGACAAAATTTATTACTCTGTTGATTTAAAGAAAGTTATCCAGGGCCTGGCATGGTGGCTCACATCTGTAATCCCAGCACTTTGGGACTTCGAGGTCAGCCTGGCCGACATGGTGAAACACCATCTCTACTGAAATTGCAAAAATTAGCTGGGCATGGTGGTGGCGCACCTGTAATCCCAGCTACTCGGGATGTTGGAACCGAACTGTCGATTCCCTCCTGGGCAGGGGTCGCCGCGAAGGATCACCCGACACGAGATTCACAGCAGAGAGTTATTTATTACTAGCGCGCTAGGGTCCCAAGCTCTAAGTTGGCCCTGGGACCCCGACTGCTTGTTACAGGCTGTTTATATAGGCAAACACAAGTTCAAACACAGCTTATGGCGCGAAATTCAAACAAAGCTTAAGGCGCAAAATGATTGGGTCTAGCTATGGCCTGAGCAAGGTGTCTTGTTCTATTTGGTTAGAGCAGGACCTTATGAGGTTCTTTCCTGGAGTTGTTGATTCCGGGAACTTCGAGGCAGGGTGGGACCCCATAGGTTGTTTCCCGGAATTGGCAGGGTGGGACCCTATTGAGGCAGGGTGGGACCCTATCGAGGCAGGGTGGGACCCTATCCAGGGCCACCTGGTGTTAATTTTTTTAAGTTTTATGAGGCCTAGTTTCTAAGTTTTATGAGGCCTAGTTTCAGGGAGGCTGAGGCAGGAGAATCTCTTGAACCTGGGAGGCAGAGGTTGTAGTGAGCCTAGATCCTGCCGCTGCACTCCAGCCTGGGCGACAAAGCGAGACTCCATCTCAAAAAAAAAAAAAAAAGATATCAATGAGATATGCATATCTTATTTAAAGTGTATGATTTTTAAATCATGGTCTTTTCGTTTAAAGAACAATAGATTGGGCTGGGCACAGTGGATCATGCCTGTAATCCCAGCACTTTGGGAGGCCGAGGCGGGCCAATCACCTGAGGTCGGGAGTTTGAGACCAGCCTGGACCAACGTGGAGAAACCTCGTCTCTACTAAAAATACAAAAATCAGCCAGGCGTGGTAGCGCATGCCTGTAATCCCAGCTACTCGGGAGGCTGCGACAGGAGAATCACTTGAACCCAGGAGGCAGAGGTTACAGTGAGCTGAGATCAAGCCATTGCACTCCAGCCTGGGCAACAGAGCAAAACTCCATGTCCAAAAAACAAAAAGCAAGCAAAAAACAAAAAGCAAAAACCAAAAAACTCCCATCTCCAAAAGAAAAAAAAACACAATAGATTGAATAATCCCTATAATGATTGAAGATGTTACAGGCAGGAGTCCCAGAAAATATCTTGGCATGCCTTTGAACTTTGATTTCATTTGTAATTCAGTTTTTTGTTTTGTTTGTTTGTTTGTTTTTTTGAGACAGAGTCTCACTCTGTCACCCAGGCTGGAGTGCAGTGGCACGATCTTGGCTCAATGCAGCCTCCGCCTCCCGGGTTCCAGCAATTCTTTTGCCTCAGCCTACCGAGTAGCTGGGACTACAAGTGCCCACCACCACGCCCAGCTAATTTTTGTATTTTTAGTAGAGACGGGGTTTCACCATGTTGGCCAGGCTGGTCTCAAAACTCCTGACCTCAGGTGATCCACCTGCTTTGGCCTCCCACAGTGCTGGGATTATAGGCATGAGCCACCGCGCCCTGCCTGTTACTCAGTTTATCTAGGTAATTTAGTTTGACATCAAATACACAAAAGTATAATAAATGCAAGCCCTGATGGGAAATAAAGTAGGTGCTTACCAGGAAGGATGATCGCTTTCTCCAAATGAGGGGGAATCACGTCTTCCAAACTTGTCGAGGTCCAAACCGCACAGCCCAGATCAACGGGAGGAAAATAACCCTCCTAAGAGGAAATCTCCCAAACAGGAGGGGGAAAGGCCCCTCCCCAACCTTATCTCAAATGAAACAGAATGCAAACCCAATTCTGGAGTTTTGTCCAAGAAAGATCTGCCAGGGGGCAGAAGGGGGGTTACCAGTGTGGGTACCTCCCACCATAGCTCTGTGGGCTGCTGATTCCCCTGGAAAGAAGTGAGAATTGGATCCCACTTCTGACCCCATGTATGTTGAAGTCAAAATAAAACTGTGGAGAGAAATTTCTAGGTTTAATGTTTTATTTGGGAAGAAGAATTGCAATTCAGTGTGTACATGAAGAACAAAGGGAAGATGAAAGATCTATTTTAAAGGAGAAATATTTGTGTTCCTCTTTCAGAAAGTTCATGGGTCCCAGGACCTAGGTTCTAGGGAGCTGGCAGGTTGCATTGATGAGCCACTGTGGTAGGCACCGTGAGTCCCAGCGTTACAGCAACTTAACTCAGAAGCTATAGGTAAAGCTGGTTTCAGGGTACGGTGAGCAGTTCCAGCCATCAGGCTGGTGGAAGCGAGGTTTTCTAGCCTGAGTGGTTTCCCCTCCTGGCTCCTGGCCTCTGAGTTGGGCGTGACAAGAATGACCCAATTCTTAGCATCAGTTTTTACAAGAGATGTTTCTCAAAATTTAACTTTCACACTTATGTATTTTTCTAGTACCCATTTACATTCAGTTCAATGATAAGATTCAGGTGTGATGGGGAGATGGGAGGAGCCAGGCTAGGGGCCCCAGGATGGGAGGGAGGAGACTGGGGGGTGGATGGAGGTTGCTCTGGAGGCAGAAAGCAGCCTCTTACAGGCAGGGTCAGGAAAGTGGGGAGGAGGCAGTGAGGTGGGGGGCACTGAGGAGCGGTACTCAGGGCAGAAGCAGCTCAGAAGGCCCAGGCAGGAGTGAATCTGGTCCAGGACAGAGGGAAGGCATCAGGAGGCCGAGCAGGAGCCAAGAGGAGCGAGGGGGATCGGCTGTGAGGCTACCCTCCAGCTTGGTAACAGGAGATGGGTAGTTTTCACACAGTCCCTTGTGAGGCCAACGTGGCTTATCTCTCTTGTACACAGTATTCTCAACAGTGTTCAAATTCTGAGACAGAGGAGAAAACAGTCAGGCCTGGCAGACCTGTGTCCCCTGACCCTGGGCCTAGGTGTGATCTCCTGTCTGTCAGTGCTGGCTCAGTCCCTGCAGGCTCTCCTGGGACATGGTCCCAAGGGCATCCCAGACTCCCTTGGCCTCATGCTGTCCCTCCCCCACACACACTCCTTAGGCCCCAACCTCTCACCCTTAGAAGACATGATCTGCACACGTGCCCCTTTGTCCTGCCGTCTGTGAAGCCCATGCTGGAATCCCGGGTCACAGTCGTGGTAGAGGCGGGCAGTGAAGATGCTCAGCCTCACTTTGTTGTGCTCGGCCAGGAACTCGGCCACTTTCACCACATGGTCCGGGCCGGGGCTCCAGGGTATAGGAACCAGGCGATCTGGTAGCACTTGTAAGGAGGCAGCCGTTGCAGGTCAGGACGGGAAGCACATTTGTGCTCCGTGAGACCGGCTGCTTTTGCCCTTTCTCACTGCAATGTCAAGGAGAGGAGACGCCTGCCGGCGGTGGCTCGCGCCTGTGATCCCAGTACCTTGGGAGGCCGAGGCAGGAGGATTGCCTGAGCCTAGAAGTTCAAGACAAGCTGGGGCAACATGGAAAAACCCCATCCCTATTACACACACACAAATACACACACACACACACTGAAGGGGTGGCCTGCCCCTCCACACCTGTGGGCGTTTCTCGTTAGGTGGAACGAGAGACTTGAGAAAAGAAATGAGACACAGAGACAAAGTATAGAGAAAGAAAAAGTGGGCCCAGGGGACCGGCGCTCAGCATACAGAGGACCCACGCCGGCACCAGTCTCTGAGTTCCCTTAGTATTTATTGATCATTATCTTTACCATCTTAGACAAAGGGAAGTGACAGGATAATAGGATCATCGTAGGGAGAAGGTCAGCAGTAAGACATATGAATAAAGATCTCTGTGACATGAATAAGTTTAAGGAAAAGTGCTGTGTCTTGATATGCATATGCAAACATCTCCATAAATCTTTTTAGTGCATAAAGAGCAGCATTGCGCTAGCAAGTCCCACCTTTCGCCCTAAGGCAGTTTTCTCCTTTCTCAGTAAACAGAACGTACAACTGGGTTTTACACCAGATGTTCCATTGCCCAGGGACGGGCAGGAGACAGATGCTTTTCTCTATCTCAACTGCCCAGAGGCCTTCTTTCCTCTAGTACTAGTCTTCCTCAGCACAGACCCTTCACGGGTGTCAGGCTGGGGGACGATCAGGTCTTTCCCTTCCCACGAGGCCATATTTCAGCCTATCACATGGGGAGAAACCTTGGACAATACCTAGCTTTCCTAGGCAGAGGTCCCTGCGACCTTTGGCAGTGTGCGTGTCCCTGGGTACTTGAGATTAAGAGAATGGTGATGACTTTTAACCAGCAAGCTGCCTTCAGGCACTTGTTTAACAAAAGCACATCCTGCACAGCCCAAAATCCATTAAACCTTGAGTCACCACAGCACATGTCTCTTGCAAGGACAAGGTTGGGGGTAGAGTCACAGATTAACAGCATCTCAAATACAGAACAAAATGGAGTCTCTTATGTCTACTTCTTTCTATAAAGATACAGTAACAGGCTGATCTCTTTCTTTCCCCCCTCCAGCCCCCCCCCACACATGGAAATTAGCTGGGTGTGGTGACGCACGCTTGTAGTCCCAGCTACTTGGGAGGCTGAAGTGGGAGGATCAGTTAAGCTCGGGATGTTGAGGCTGCAGTAAGGTGTGATCTTGCCACTGCACTCCAGTCTGGGTGACAGAGTCAGACCCTTACTCAAAAAAATGTATAAATAAAGAGGGGAGACAGATGTCTACAGGCAAACAGGCTCACTGCTGACACAGACCTCTCAAGGGGTGTGCCTTGCCCTTTATGCTTTTCTCTGCTCAGGGCCGCTCTCCCACTGAGGATGCCCTTCAAGGACTCAGGAGCCTTCTGTGTTCTCAGAACCCTCCGACACGCAAGGCCACATCCTTCCATCCTGCAGACTCAGGGCCCCGGTAGAAGGGATGTGACTCAGAAAAGGTGTCAGAGTCTTGCTTGACTCCCCGCTATGCCAAAACCACAGCACTGCCGGTGGCATCACCTCCCCGAGGGCTTCCTGGGTGGGGGGTCTGGACCAGACCTTGTGGGCAGCTTCACTCAGGGAGAGGAGACTCAGATTGGCCCAACGCCTGGTGTGTGCCAGGTCGGTCCCAAATCCAGCCCCCGCTGCCCTCCAAGTGCACAACTGAGAGGAGGTATAATTGCCCCCACTTTACAGATGAGTAAAGAGAGGTTTCAGGGGAGGTGATGTGCCGAGGTACCTGACAGTAGCAGGCACAGTGGGCTATTAGACCCAGGCTCGCCTGCCCGCCTGCCAGTGCTCTGGTCTCCACTCTCCAGGTCCCCGTAGAAGTGTGTGGAACCATTACTCCCTGCCCCAGAGTGATACGGAGAGTCACGGTCTCTGTCCAGAATTTTCTGATTGACACAGGGCAGACCTGATGGTGAGCGTTGTTGCTCTGTGTGCAGGCACGGGCCTGTGCCAGGCCGCCTCCCCCAGCCCTGCTCCTGACAGTCCCTGGACCACCCCCATCTCCATCTCAGTCTTCCCACCCAGGGAACGGGGCCACAAGCTCACTCCACCCTGACCAGCTCCCTGAAACACACCAGCATCTTGATTAAGCAACAACTTTCCCTGCTGTCTCCAGATGGTCATTCATTCTTCCATGGGTAGGAAATTGGAAAGAAAAAAGCGGTAGATCTTGAACGTCTGTATTTGTTCTGAGGGTGGGGTAGGGGGATGACATTCACCAAGAACTGACTGGAATCATGATCTTATTCCCTTGAACTTACCCAAGAACAGCTCAGTGCTGCCTCTGCCAGCCTGTCCAACCATCATTAGACTGCATTGCCCTCCATGCTGGGATCCTGATGGGTTTGTTTTGTTGGCCAAGTGGAGTGGAGTGTGGCAATATGTCCAGCTTTTCCCAGAGCACAGCGCAACAAAAGTTCATTGTGATTGCCCATGACAGACAGCCTGGGGCCTGAGATCCGATCTAAAACTAGCACTCACGGCTGGGCATGGTGGCTTATGCCTGTAATCAAAGCACTTTGGGACGCCAGGCTGGCGGATCCCTTGAGGTCAGGAGTTTGAGGCCATCCTGGACCAAAGTAATGAAACTCCATCTTTACTAAAACTACAAAAATTAGCCAGGCATGGTGGCACACAACTATAATCCTAGCTACTCGAGAGGTTGAGGCAGGAGAATCCCTGGAACCTGGGAGGCAGAGGTTGCAGTGAGCCAAGATCGCGCCACTACACTCCAGCCTGGGTGATAGAGCGAGACTGTCTCAAAAAAAAATTAACCAAACAAAAAATACGAACCACACTGTAAAATGCCTGTAGGTTACACTGATAAAACACTGTGCCTCCCGGAGACACTTCTAAGCACAGGTGACAGGGGTCAGTTCCTGGGGAGTGACAGCTCCGCCCCCATTTCAGCCTCTGCAACACTGAGGGAAAATGAAAGACCCCACATCCCACTAGAGTTTCCACCAGAGCCCAGGAAAGGTCCCCGGGGACAGGAAGGAGCTGGTTCCGCATGTGGGCGGCAGGGATGGGAGCAGGGAGAATGGCCTCCTTCACAGGTGCAGGCTTCACCTGAGATTCACCCTGGTCCCATGTAAGGGGGGATAAGACAGGTACCCAGCAGGGGTCCAGAATATTGAGGAACGAGCAGGGCAGAGGGACCTGGGCAGGTGCTGGGCTGTGCAGCCCGGGTCACCCTGGGACCAGAATGGAGGTCCCGCTTGGGTCTGGAGTCCATGCTGCTGTGTACGAGGTCCCTGCTCTGCCACAACTGTGGGGCCCCGTCTCCCTACACCCCAGAGGGACCACAGGCTTTCCGTTCCCAGCCCAGGTCCCAGCAGTGTCATGGGGCTGTGTCCAGTCACCTCACCAGGACTCACAGGGCTCCCAGGTCATGGGCAAAGCTGTGAGTTGAGGCCCAGGGGACAGGGAGCCTGGGCCCTTGGAAGGTGGGGTTCTAGGGGACGGGGGACAGGCCTCCCTGGGATCTGCCCTGTGACATGACTAACTGTGGGGTTCTTTCACCAGCTGAACCCCTCTGGCTTCCCCTACACTGGCCCCTTTCCCAGAATGACTGCACGTTTTTCATCACTTGCTTCCAACAAGTGGAGTTCGGGCGGTTGTCAAACCCAGAGACACCAGCAAAGGGCAGCTTGGACAACCCGGTCCCTCCTGCACCCGCCCCTGCGTGGGAAACACCGAAGTCCTCTGCTCAGGGCGGGGCTGGGGTGTGCCCCCCTGAGTACTCTGGGGCACCTGGAGGAGGTTTCTTTTTGTCAAGTCTCTGTGTTGGTGTGTGTGCATGTGTGTTGTGTGTTTGTGCATGCGTGTTGTGTATGTTCTGTGTGTGCATGTGTGTTGTGTGTTTGTGCACGTGTGTTGTGTAGTGTGTGTGCATGTTTTGTGTTGTGTTTGTGCACGTGTGTTGTGTATGTTGTGTGTGTGCATGTGTGTTGTGTCTTATGTGTGTATGGGTTGTATGTAGTTCAAGTATTGTGGTGTGTTGTGTGTGTGTGTTTGTGTGTTGTGTTGTGTGTGTGTCTTGTGCGTGTTTGTGTGTTGTGTGTGTGTCTTGTGTGTGTTTGTGTTGTGTGTGTGTGTTGTGTGTGTCTTGTGCGTGTTTGTGTGTTGTGTGTGTGGTGTGTGTTGTGTGTGTTTGTGTGTGTTGTGTGTTGTGTGTGTTTGTGTGTTGTGTGTTTGCGTGTTGTGTGTGTTGTGTGTGTGTTGTGTGTTTGTGTGTTGTGTGTGTTGTGTTGTGTGTTTGCGTGTTGTGTGTGTGTGTGTGTTGTGTGTGTGTGTGTGTGTTGTGCGTGTTTGTGTGTGTGTGTGTGTGTGTTGTGTGTGTGTTGTGTGTTGTGTGTGTGTCTAGGCCAGGGAAGCAGTGAGTTGTTTCTGCCCAGGAGCAGCTGCGTGTGAGGTCAGTTCTTGGTCTTTTACGCGGCTTCTGAGGACTTTCCAGAAATCGTGAGGTGGGAGCCGCCTGCTGTAATCAGGCACATAAGTCACACATCCCAGAGCTGGGAACCAGCGCAGAAGGCCCAGGACAGACCCCAAGCTGAAGCCACAGCCCTGACACCTGCCACCCTAGCCCTGGTGTCTCTGCCTCCGGAGCCTCCTGTCTCCAGGGCTCAGCTCCCCTCCCCTCTGTGGCTGGGCTCTGCCTCCTGGGCTGCTTCTCTCCCCAGCCCTCTCTCTGGGCCCGGCCTGGACACCTGCCCCCTTCCTGGGCTCCTTCCCCTGACTGGCCCTGTCCTGGGTCTCAGCCATGGCCTCCCCTGGGCTCCCTCTCTAGAGGGTGGAATCAGGAAGGGGTGGACACAGGGCTGCTCCGGAGGGCCCCTGCCTGCACCTATGTGGCTCCTTTCCAAAAGGGAGACCGGCTGCTGGCTGTCCTCTTACTGCTGGGCCTGTCCCTTCCAATCAGCGCCCGGGGCTCTGTGAGTGAGGGTGGGGTCTGCATTTAGGTTCCTCTCCTGTGAGGTTTAGCTGAGTTTTCTGGCTCCAGAGGGATGTCGTGTGACCTTTGCCCTGCTACAGGTCCACTACACAAGGAAAGACAGCTACACATTTGCTAGTGTCTATGGAAACACTTGCAATTCATGATACAATCACACAGGGAAAAAATATAAGAAAAGATTTAGTATTTCATTTTATTCCTCTACGTATAAAACCAATTCAAATTGTCACTGAATCAGTAGGTTTGAAACTTTTCTGAGTGTATTGAGTATAATCTTAGTACTATATTCTTGAAACGTAACATAAAGTTTTGATTAAAAGTAATTCACTCTAATTTTTAAAAAATCTACGTGGTCAGGAACACCTTGCTTTGCTGGTGTCTGTGAGCGGCTGGAGATGGTGGTGAACGGCCTGTTTGCATTTCCTGGAAGAAGATCTTTTATTCTGCTGCTCAACCCAGGTCTCTGCCTTCCTTAGAGACTGAGGCCCATCCTTCAGTTTCCCTGATTCTGGAAGAGTGGGGGGAGGGGGTGTTGAATGGAGCGGGGGGTGAGAGAGTGGAAAGAGGGCACAAGGAGGAGGCCTGGGGACAGTGACAATGACAGGAGAGGAGGGAGGGATGTGGGAGGTGGGAGAGAGAGGGAGGCTGTGAGAAGGAAAGGGAGGGACGGAGCTGGGCGCCCTGAGGGGAGCGGGGAACCCAGAGGAGGCTCTGAGCAGAGGGAAGGCAAGGCCCGGGGAGAGGGGAGGAGGGGGAGGCCGATGGGGCACCAGGCAGAGGGAGGAAGCCGTCACCTGGAGAATGGCCCGAAGCCTCTCACTCAGGGCTTGGCTGTGCTCATCTAGTCCATCCCAGGGCTGGAAGGGACGTCCCTGGCGGTCCACAAAGGTGTCCCAACAGTACTCAAATTCTGAAAAGTGACAGGGGAGATAAGTCACGCTCCAGTTGTGGGGACAGGGTGGCACCAAGAGCCCGTGACTCTCAGGACAGATTTCCCACATCCTGGTTTCGGTCCCTCCTTTCCCTCTCCCTCCCCTAGGGACTGAGCTCCTTCATCAGGTACTTCCTTCCCATTGGAATCTGGGCCAGCCCGGTTCTCATTTTTTCTGGAAGCCCCAAGTTCTGCTTCCACTTCCAGCCACCCTCCCTGCCCTCCCCGGGCCCGCATCTCCTGGTCTGGCCTCTCTCTTCCCGTCGACCCCAAAGTCAGGTCCAGAGTGCAACCATTGCCTCTGCAGGCAGCGGACCAAGGCCTTTCCCTCAGGGATGCCGACCCTCCCCACTTTCTAGTAACTTCCCAGGGCCCCCTCCTGCCCCAGCCGACCCCGCCCCACTCTAGGCCTCCATTCTCACCACTGTAGTTCATCATTGCAATTTTGGCCCCATCCCTGTGCAGGGTGCGCAGCCCCTCCTGACATCTTCCTTGATCATCATAGATGCGGGCAGCGAAGATGCACAAGCTCACGTGTTTGTTATTTGAAATGAATTTAGCCATTTCCTGGGCACAGTTAAAGCAGGGGCTCCAGGAGGTGAAGCAGGTAACCCTGTATTGCTGGCCATCCAGCTTCCAAAAGGGAATCAGGTCCAGGAAGCACAGCTCTGCATGGCGGCCTTTAGGGAAACCGTGTATATCTGGAGCCTAGAAAAGAAAGCAAGCCGTGAGGTTATTTATTTATTTATTTATTTATTATTGTTATTATTTTTTTGGACAGAGTTTCACTCTTGTTGCCCAGGCTGGAGTGCACGAGTAGCTGGGATTACAGGCATGCACCACCACACCAGGCTAATTTTGTATTTTTAGTAGAAAGGGGGTTTCTCCATGTTGGTCAGGCTGGTCTCGAACTCCCGAGCTCAGGTGATCTGCCCTCCTCAGCCTCCCAAAGTGCTGGGATTACAGGTGTGAGCCACCATGCCCGGCCGAGGTAATTTTTAGTGAGCAGGGAGGGACAGCCTGGATCAGGTGAGGCTGGGTGCGGGGGAGCCTCCAACACAAAATTAGCAGGGGGTACCAAACCCCAATTTTCTTTGTCTTTGTCTTTGTCTTTCCTTCCTTTACTTTCCGACAGAGTCTGGTTTTGTCACTCAGGCTGGAGTACAGTGGCACAATCTTGGCTCACCGCAACCTCCACCTCCCAGGTTCAAGAGATTCTCGTGCCTCAGCCTCCTCAGTAGCTGGGACTACAGCCATGTGCCAACACGCCTGGCTAATTTTTGTATTTTTAGTAGAGACGGGGTTTCACCATGTTGGCCAGGCTCATCTCGAATGCCTAACCTCAAGTGATCCACCCACCTCAGCCTCCCAAAGCGCTGGGATTACAGGCGTGAGCCACCACACCTGACCTGATTTTTATGATAATCTGTTAAATAATGTAATTTTCCATTACGATGGAATTTCTCTGATACTGAGTATTTGGAGCATCCTCTCATTTTGCACCTGAGATCAGTGCCTTTAGGACCCTCACTCCGCCCCAGGCCTGCAGAGAGGGGCTGTAGAGCTGGGGGAGGCAAGACAGATGCCACTGAGCTGTGTGTGCTTCCCTCGTGGGGAGACTGACCTCTCTATCCATCAATTCCCCTCGCCCCACCCCTTCTGTGACCCATAATTCTAGATGCTTCCGCATTGTGCTTTAGCCTGTATTAAGCCCAAGAGTGACAGACTGAGGCCAGAGGGCTCCCTTTGCAGGGAGAAGTGGGGATGAGGGGTCCCCAGCAGGACTAACCCCACATTGGGAAGGGCTCCAGTCATGGGGTGATTGTCCTTGTTGAGCCCAAGGAATGATGGTGTTTTGTCCAAATTTCGACTGGGAACTAGTCAAGCCAAGGAGTCCAGTGCAGAGAGGACTCGGAGTAGAACGGATGACACCAAATGTGCTGAGAAGGGGCTGTGGGTCATTCCTGGGGGAGTCCCGTCCCACTGGTTAGGCAGTGATGGGAACCGGCGCCTTTGAAAGTGGCTTCCAAGCAGTGGGTATGGGCCCAGCAAGGCCCACATTGAGCTCATAGAGCCCAGAGGAACCCCATTTCCAGCACCAGAGCCAAGCAGAATTCGACCTCTCCAGCCAGGGGCTGTGCTGGGCAAAGGCCAGGGAAGAACGTCCCACGGGTTCAGGGCCCCTCAGCCTGGCCTGGCCCAGCTCCTCTTCAAATGCTGACCATCCCTGCATCCTGACTTGGGGCCTGTTCTAGCCTTGCTGTGGGCTCCATCCTGGTCAGGACAGAATCCCTGGTGGGCCTTTCCTGCCTCAGTCTCTCTTCCCACAGGAGGAAGCCCAGGAGCAGGCACTGGGGAATCTTGGCCTTGTGAGGTCGGGGAGCCCCCGAGCCTCAAATCCCACAGTTCCGAATCATTCCTGGTGAGAGCTGCGTCTGTGAGGGGATCCTAGGAGGGTCCTCAGAAAGCACGTTGCCTTTGACCCCACTTGGCCCTGGTGCAGACCCTTTTCCTCTGCCCCGACCCTCTCAGAGCACAGCAGGAGTGGGGATGGCTGAGCCCTGGGCCTGGGGGTGACTCTGGACTAGTGGTGTCAGCCCCTGAGACATGTGGCTGGTTAGGCATGTGGGGTTGGAAGCCGCCAATCCTGGAGAGTCACTGAAGCCGAAGTCTGCCCCAACCCCAGGGCCAAGCAGCAGCAGCTGCAGGAAGCACAGGTGACAGACACTCTGCGGGACACCACAGGTACCACCTAGAACCTTCTGCCCATGCGTGTCCCTGGATTGGGAGGGCCCTGCCTGGATGCGGGTAGCTGGGTTAGTCACCTGGTTGCGTAGAAAGCCCCTGTGCTGGTTCAGCAGGACCCAGGTGTCATTGTGCGGGCGCTCCACCTTGTAACACAGGTAAGTCTCATGCTGTCCACTGACCCAAGATTTATTGTAAAAGTTGGAAGTGAACATGCCTGGATCCATCAAATGTCTGTGGACAGAGGGGGGAAAAAGCCCAAAGGAGTAAGAGCCCTGGTGGTCTGCCCTGCCTCCCCCTCCCTCTCCACGCTTCCTCCCTTTCACCCCACCCTCCTTCCCCTTGCTCCCCACATCCCTTAGCATCTGTCAGAAGGGGCTCCCGCTCACTTGCTGGAGCCTCCACACCTGCCCCTCTGACCCCTTCTGGGGCTCACTGGGAGATGGCTGCAGCCCTGGGGCCTGTCTAGGCCTTGTCAGGGCCTCCTCCGGTTCAGCTCAGTGTGCTCAGGCCCCCTCCCTGGGGTATAGCTGGGTCTTCTTCCCTGGCCGCACAATACACCCCAGTCCTGGCTCTGCTCGCTGTCAGTCCCTGCTGGAGGTGGACCCACTGGGGCTTCCCTCCTGCCTACAAGGTTAACTCTTGCCACACCCAGCATCAGGGCAGAGACGCTCCTGAGCGGGACCAGCGGGGAGAAGAGCCTGCCAGGGACTTTTTTTTTTTTTTTAATCACAGGATTTGCTTCTGCTGCCAAAAATAATACCTGTCCTTACGAAACCACAAATTATAAAGGTAAAAGTGAATTATTAGCACCCAGTGCAGAGGCATTTCCAAACCAGAAACACCAGGTCTTCACCCCGGGCTGGACAGAGGGGAGGATGTGACCCTTTGATAGGACTCTGCAGAGCGCAGCCTGGAACTGGGAAGGGTCTGGCTGGGGAAGCCACGGGCATCAGCTGAGGGGTCATGTTGGGACCCCAAAGAGGCCCAGAGAGAGGCTGAGAAGAGGAGCAGCCCGGGAGTGGCGGGGCAGGGGAGCCTGTCGGGGTGGCTAAGGAGGGACTCAGGAGAGTTGGGTGCAGGAGGAATGGGGTGGGTGAAGCACGCAGCAAAGTCTGGGTGGAGGGGCCATGAGAGTCAGGTCAGGACTCCCCTGGGAGACAGACACACAGGACAGGAACCCCTGCATTCCCCACCCAGGCCTGCCCACAATGATTGCAGCTTGTTGCCGTGGACTTCACAGTTTCTCCCCATAATCAATGTATTGAAGCCCTAACCCCCACTCCCTCAAAGGGTGGCTGTATTTGGAAACAGGTCCTTTCTTTCTTGTTTGTTTGAGAAGTTGTTTCGCTCTTTTGCCCGGGTTGGAGGGCAGTGGCACAGTCTGGGCTCCCCGTAACCTCCGCCTCCCGGGTTCAAGCGATTCTCCTGCCTCAGCCTCCTGAGTAGCCGGGATTATAGGCGCCCAACACCACTCCCGGCTAATTTTTGTATTTTTGATGGAGAGGGGGTTTTGCCACACTGGCCAGGCTGGTGTCGAACTCCTGACCTCAGGTGATCCACCCACCTCAGCCTCCCAAAGTGCTGGGATTACAGGCGTGAGCCTCTGCACCTGGCCTGGAGACAGATCCTTTCATCAGATGATTAATTTAAATGAGGCCTTCAGTGTGGGCCCAAATTCACCTGGCTGGGGTCCATAAACGAGGAGGACATTTAGAGGCAGAGGGACCCCGGGAGTCCAAGTGCACAGAGGAACGGCCAGAGAGGACAGGGCCGGAAGGGACCCCCTGCCAGCCAGGAGGAGCGGGCACAGAGGACACAGCCCCGCCCACCCCTCCACCCTGGACTTGCAGCCTCCAGATCTGTGAGAAAATAAATGCCTGCCCTGTGGGCACCCGCCCGGGCCATCTTCTATAGCAGTGGAAGCCTGAAGCTCTGTTTCCACGGAGGCAGCTCCTTCTCAGGGGCTCAGATCAGCCTTGAAGGATGTTACTCAAAGCTTCTGGCTGTCGGGCTTGTGAATATTCATACCCACTTACTACGTCCAGTTTTATGACAAATATGATTATGCCAGGGAGATAGAAGGAGCCAGGCTGGGGATCCCAGGCTGTGGGGAGGGCAGCCTCGGGGATGGATGGAGGTTGCTCTGGAGGCAGAAGGGGCCTCTCACTCACAGGAGGGGCCCAGGAAAGGAGAGGGGAAGGCAGGGAGGTGGAGGGAGCATGAGGAGTTGGGGCGAGGTGGTGTGACCATGAGGGCAGGCAGGGGGGCAGGAGGGAGGGCAGGAGGGCCTGGCCAGGAGAGGACCTGGTCTGGGACAGAGGGGAGGCCTCAAGAGGATAAGCAGGAGGTGAGAGGAGAGAGGCGATGAGCCTGGAGGGAGACCCTCACCTGAGAAGCTCGCCCAGCGTGGCGTGCAGTAATGTATAATGTTTAGGCAGATTCTCCCAAGGCTCAAATGGCTCTCTTCGGCCGCGCACGAACTTGTTCCAACAGTGTTGAAATTCTGAGAAAAAGAAGAGAGAACGCAGTCAGGCCCACCAGGCCTGTCTTCTGCGACCTTGGGGCCCTCCCCTCCCAGACAGACTCTGGATACTAGTTACAGTCAGTGCCAGACCCAACCCCACAGGCTCCCCTGGGACACTTGGCCTTTGCAGGCATCACAGCAGATCCACAGGTATGTGTGGGAGGGACCCATCACAGAGCCTCACTCAGTCTCTCCCACACCTCTGAGCCTCCCACTTCTCACCGTTATAATTCATGATCTTCATGGTGGCGTGCGGACTGCCTCTTTTCTGACACAGGACGCGGAGCGCCTCCTGGTAATCTGGTTTCCAGAAGTAGTAGAGGCGGGCAACAAAGATGGTCAGGGTAACCTTCGGGTCCTCGGCCAGGAACGTGGCCACACTGTTTGCACACCCTGTGCAGGGGCTCCAGGATACGTACCAGGTGACCTCGTACTCCTGGTCACGATGCAGCTGCCTCCACTTGCGGAACCAGTGGAGGAACCTCATCTCTGGGTGGTACTTAGCCTTGGAGTACACCTGGGAGAGGAGCAGGGGCAGGGGAAGCTCTGAGAGGGGGAGCAGGAGGAGAGCAGGGGTGATGCAGGGGGAGGAGGGGCCAGGACAGGAGCCCAGGGGATCTTGCCACTGAAGCTCCTTTCCTCCATCCCCCCTGTTTAGTTTGAGTGATTGTCTGCTCCAAAGCTCATGTTAATTGCTATGGTAATAGCCTTAAGAGGTGGCACCTACAAGCGGCTATGAGGCTGTGGGGACTGCACCTTTGTGGGTGCCACTGCTGTGGTTATTCAAGGGCGACTTCAGCCCCACTTTCTGTCTCTTGCCCTCTAGCTGGAAGGGCAGTGTGTAAGATTAAACTCCTGCTTCCTCTTGTCCCCGTGGCATGGAGCAGCAGTGACCCGACATCCCAGGCCACTCTGTCTGGAGCATCCCCTGAGCTTCTGGCAATAACCTTCACCCCCACGTGACTGTGCAGCTCGCAGGCCCTGGAAAGTCGCTGGTGCCTTGACAGTAGATTTCCCAGCGTCCAGAACTCGAGCCAGCACATTTCTATTCATTGTCAATGTCCCCGTCTCAGTCCTGCTGTTGAAGCATCACAAGGTGCACCAAGACACGTGCTTCCCTTCATTTGGGAGTTTTCCCAGCCCTGTTCACGGCCTCATGTGTGAATTCTGGCATCCATTCTCCCAGGCATCCATTCACCAGGCATCCTCAGCCCCTGCTGTGGCCTGGCCCTCTGGGGTCTGCCTTATTCCCTGTCTGCGGTCAGCTGGGGAGGCCACTGGACCTTCACTGTCCATTTCGGGGGGGTCGGGCACTGGCCAAGGGGGCTACTGAGCACTTGAAATGGGGCTCTGATTAGAGACCTGAGCACCTGAAAAATACACCGCTCATTTCTCTCTTTTTTTTTGAGACGGAGTTTCACTCTTGTTGCCCAGGCTGGAGTACGATGCAATCTCGGCTCACTACAACCTCTGTCTCATGGGATCAAGCGATTCTCCTGCCTCAGCCTCCCGAGTAGCTGGGAATACAGGCGACTGCCACCACGCCTAGCTAATTTTTTTGTATTTTAGTAGAGACGGGATTTCACCATGTTGCCCAGGCCGGTTTCGAATATCTAACCTCAGGTGATCCACCCGCCTGGCCTCCCAAAGCGCTGGGATTACAGGTGCGAGCCACCCACCGTACATGACCCACACAGCTCATTTCAAAGACTCAGTGTGACAAGAAAAAGAAACTTCGCCGGGCGCGGTGGCTCAAGCCTGTAATCCCAGCACTTTGGGAGGCCGAGACGGGCGGATCACGAGGTCAGGAGATCGAGACCATCCTGGCTAACACGGTGAAACCCCGTCTCTATTAAGAAATACAAAAAACTAGCCGGGCGAGGTGGCGGGCGCCTGTAGTCCCAGCTACTCGGGAGGCTGAGGCCGGAGAATGGCGTGAACCCGGGAGGCGGAGCTTGCAGTGAGCTGAGATCCGGCCACTGCACTCCAGCCTGGGCTACAGAGCGAGACTCCGTCTCAAAAAAAAAAAAAAAAAAAAAAAAAAAAAAAAAAAAAAAAAAGAAAAAGAAACTTCATTATCTTGTCAAGAATTTTATGTTAATTAATGTTGAAGTAATATGTTAGCTACACTGGATTAAATAAAATATTAAAATTAGGCGGGGTACGGTTGCTCACACCTGTAATCCCAACACTTTGGGAGGCCGAGTCAGGTGGATCACCTGAGGTCAGGAGTTCGAGACCAGCCTGGTCAATATGGTGAAACCCCATCTCTACTAAAAATACAAAAAAATTACCTGGGCATGGTGGTGGGTGCCTGTAATCCCAGCTACTTGGGAGTCTCAGGCGACAGAATCGCTTGGATCCAGGAGGCAGAGGTTGCAGTGAGCTGAGATCGCGCCATTGCACTCCAGCCTGAGCAACAAGAACAAAACCTCGTCTCAAAAAAGAAAAGAAAAGAAAAGAAATTAAAAACAAGGCCTTTTGTGCAATGGTAACCCCCCTCCACCATCCGATCCCAGGACGGTCCAGCAGGAAGTTCAGGCCACGGACTTGGAAAGTGTGGGAGAGAAGGGCACCCTGGACAGCCCGCCACCGGGCATTTCATTCATCAGTGCGTGGTTTGTTTTCCTGGGTGGTACCTTGCCTCGAAAGATCTTTGCGCCCAAAGGGGGCCCTGAAGGGTCCTTTGTGTTCACTTCGCAGCACAGCCAGACGGTATTCCGACCAGAAAGGATGGGCCTGTTATTGAAGTTGGAGACGAATATGTCTGCTTTCATTCGCTTCACCATGTTTCTGAAGACATAAGAGAGAAACCAACCAATGCAGAGAGCACTCCTGGGTGCCCTCTGGGCGAGTATCCACTAAACACAGCCCCCTGGATGGCTCTAGGCCTCCCCCATCCCTCCACAGCCCTGAAAATTTCAGTAGAGATTGCAGTGAGCTGAGATCGCGCCACTGCACTCCAGCCTGGGCGACAAGAGCGAAACTCTGTCTCAAAAAAAAAAAAAAAAAAAAAAAAAGAAAGAAAGAAAGAGAGAGAGACAGAATAAAACTTTTCACCCCAAAATAATAGCTTTTAACCTTTTAACTCAGTTCCTTCCTGCCATTTCACCTCTGTATATTACTATTGTTAAATCACGGTAGAACCGAATTCTGAGGCCCAGGCCACTCTTCTAAGTGCTGCGTGGGTTTGAACTCATGTGAGGCTGCCCTAGGCCTGCAGGGGCATTTCCCATCTTATAGAGGAGGGGCCAGAGGCGCAGAGAGGCGGGGTAACCTGCCCAGGCCACAGAGTTGTGGACAAATGGAGTGGGGGCCCCTTTCCAGGCTAGCCCTGTCCAGTCTGTGTATTACCAGCCCTGCAGGAGGGAGCCATTGGGGACCAGGCTCTCTTCTTACTAAATTTTAAAATAAAAGCATTTCCCCGGATCATTGAGATTTTTCTCATGTATTTCATGTTTTTGTTTTTGTTTTTGTTTTCTTTTGAGATGAGGTTTTGCTCTTGTTGCCCAGGCTGGAGTGCAATGGGGCGATCTCGGCTCACCGCAACCTCCGCCTCCTGGGTTCAAGCGATTCTGCTGTCTCAGCCACCCGAGTAGATGGGATTACAGGCGCTCACCACTGCACCTGGCTAATCATGTATTTCTAGTAGAGACAGGGTTTATCCATGTTTGTCAGGTTGGTCTCAAACTCCCGACTTCAGGCAATCTGCCCCACTCGGCTTCCCAAAGTGCTGGGATGACAGGCGTGAGCCACCTTTCCCGGCCACTATATTCCATGTTACCGGTGTCATTATAAATGGTGAATGCTGATCGTAGAGGAAGAGTGTGTGTTTGGGGTCATCTGCATCCTCCTCTGCCCACAGTGGAGACATCTTTGGAAGACATGATTTATCTTGTGCTTCAGAGACCATTCCCTCCCCACACCCTCTCCTAAGACTTGGTATTTAAGCAAAGTAAATCTTACAGAAAATCCATCGAAGCTCTGTGAACAAAATTCCACATTGCTCCAATCATAATTTGGTTCAATTCTCCCAGTTCCAGAGTTCAGGAATGGCAGGAAGCACACAGAGGGAGCACCCTCCCAGGGCAAGGAGCACCACCTCAGCCATGACTTTCACGGGAGAGTCTCAGCAGGGGACCTGGACTGGGGCAGGTGGGGGAGGCGGCCCATTCAGAAGCAGCAGTGGGGTGACCACACAGCAGGGCAAGGAGCCTGGCTGGGAATGGGGGTTGAGGGGAACCAGAGGGGAGGGAGCCCAGGGCTTGGGCTAGGGCAGGGGGAGGCCAGGGCTGACGCCCAGCAGGGCCACCAGGGAGGAAGGGACAGCAGAGGGGCCCAGCAGGTAGAGCGGGCAGCAGTACCTGATTTGAGGATTCGTCCTTTGCCGGCTAGTCCTAACTATGATCTTTGTCTGGTGCACAACGGTTTCACTTTCTGCTACAGGCTCCTGATTTTAGGACAGCCCTCCTTAAAGTGACCTCCCAGGGCCTTGTGAGTCATGGCCCCTCCCCCTTCCTGCTCTGGCACTGGTGTGGGAGGCCCTGGGATGCTTTGTCTTCCTCAGGCTCTCACCGTCTTTCCGGTTTTCTCTGGGGCCCTCCCCCTGGCAGAGGGACATTTCTAAAGACAAGCCGCTCTGTGCAGCAGGACCCAAGGCGGGTCCACAACAGGCTGAGTCAGCAGAGCAGACGCCCCTCCCCTGGTTGTCCCGCCCAGCTGGAGCCGCCTTTCCACCCTCAAGACAGACAGGCTGATGCCTCTGCAGGGACTCCCAGATCCTGCCCTCAGGGATCATCCCAGAGACACCTTCCACCCAGCAGCCATGGGGACAGGGAGGAAGAGTGAAGGGTCAGGCGTCTGCCTCCCCCCAGGCCTTCACACTCGGAGGCCACCATGGGAGGGAGGGGCAGCAGGTGGGTGTGGGCCTCAGATGTCCCACCAGGATGTCATGCGCACCCCCAAACTGAGCTCCTTCCTTCCTGCTTCTCCTTCTTCCCCATCTCCTGCCCGGAGTTGCTCCCTGGTAGGATGAACTTTTGCCCTCTCTTGTCCCCATGTCATGGAAGGGCAGTGGCTGGTGTCCCAGGCCAGCCTGTCTAGAGCCTCCCTGTGGGTCTCACAGCTCCCTTCCCTTGGTAGCGTGCTCCCATAGTGCAGAGACCTAAAAATTACACAAGGTGTATATACATTTGTCTTTTTGTTTGTTGGTTGGTTGGTTGTTTTTTGTGCTTTTCTCAGATGGAGTCTTGCTCTGTTGGCTAGGCTGGAGTGCAATAGCGTGATCTCAGGTCACCGCCACCTCTGCCTCCCAGGTTCAAGCAATTCTCCTGCCTCAGCCTCCCAGGTAACTGGGATTACAGGTGCCTGCAACCATGCCCGGTTAATTTTTGTATTTTTAGTAGAGACAGGATTTCTCTATATTGGTCAGGCTGGTCTCGAACTCGTGACCTGAGGAGATCCACCAGCCTCAGCCTCCCAAAGTGCTGCAATTGTAGGCGTGAGCCACCGCGCCTGGCCACAACATATAAATTTGGAAAGGAGACTTTATTTCTTGATAAGGGTGACAGCCTGCAGGTGGCCATCCCACAGCCTAGGAAAAGCAGCCTCTGGGAACCACCAGAGACAGACATTTAGAAGCAGGAGGGGTTGGGGCAGGAGCTTTAAACTGAAGGGGTTGGCTAAACATACATATTCAACAGGCTACAGGAGGAGCTATGAATATTCATGTAGGTGGCTGCAGTCCATGCTTGTTGAACAAACATGTGTGTAACACATGATCCCAGGCGGGCACAGTGGCTCACGCCTGTAATCCCAGCACTTTGGGAGGCCGAGGCAGGTGGATCATCTGAGGTCAGTGTCAGGCCTCTGAGCCGGAGCTAAGCCATTGTAACCCCTGTGAACTGCACATATACATCCAGATGGCCTGCAGCAGCCAAGGAGTCTGGAGCAGTTGAAAAACCACAAAAGAAGTGAAACAGCCAGTTTCTGCCTTAACTGATTAACCAACCTTGAGACATTCCACCGTTATGACTTGCTCCTGCCCTGCCCTAACTGATCAATCATCCTTATAACTCTTCTCCTGGACAATGGGTCTCATGGTCTCATGGTCTCTTGTGACCCCCTCCCCTGCTGACAACAGATGGCCACTTTCGACTGTAACTTTCCACTGCCTACTCAAGTCCTATAAAGCTGCCCCTGTCCTATCTCCCTTCGCTGACTCTCTTTTCAGACTCAGCTCTCTTATACCCAAGTGAATAAACGGCCTTATTGCTTACACAAAGCCTGTTTAGGTGGTCTTCTATATGGACACATGTGACAGTCAGGAGTTCGAGACCAGTCTGGCCAATATGGTAAGACCTCGTCTCTATTAAAACTACAAAAATTAGCCAGGCGTGGTGGCGGGTGCCTGTAATTCCAGCTACTTGGGAGACTGAATCAGGAGAATCACTTGAACCTGGTAGGTGGAGGTTGCAGTGAGCTGAGATCATGCCACAGCGCTCCAGCCTGGGAGACAGAGTGAGAGTCCATCACAAAAACAAACAAACAACAACAACAACAAAAAAAAACTAAAAAAAACCCAACCATATAATCCTTCCTCACGTTGTGGTGGAGACATTTAAATGTACTACAATTAAACCTGTATTAAGGGAGGAGACCACCCCTCACATTGTCTTATGCCCAATTTCTGCCTCCAAAGAAAGAAAAAGTAAAAACTAGAAGGCAGAAATGAAATCCACAAGCAGACAGTCTGGCACCACACCCTGGGCCTGGTAGTTAAAGATCGACCCCTGACCTAATCAGTTATGTTTTCTATAGATTACAGACATTGTATAGAAAAGCACTGTGAAAATCCCTATCCTGTTTTGTTCCAATCTAATTACCAGTCCATGCAGCCCCCGCCAGTCACGTACCTCCTGCTTGCTCAATCAATCACGACCCTCTCATGCACACCCCCTTAGAGTTGTGAGCCCTTAAAAGGGACAGGAATTGCTCACTCAGGGAGCTCGGCTCTTGGGACAGGAGTCTTGCCGATGCCCCCGGCCGAATAAAGCCGTTCCTTCTTTAACTCAGTGTCTGAGGAGTTTTGTCTGCAACTCGTCCTGCTACATTTCTTGGTTCCCTGACCGAGAAGCGAGGTGACTGGCGATGGTCAAGGCAGCTCCTTAGGCGGCTTAAGCCTGCCCTGTAGAACATCCCTGTGGGGGGGACTCCAACCAGCCTGAGCGACGCAGACCCTGAGAGTGCTCCCCGGTAGGCATTTGCCCCCATGGGAAGCCTCGCCAGAGCAGTGTGCGGCAGGCCCCCATGGAGGATCTACGCAGTGGCCGAACACCGGGAAGGAATGGGCACTTGGAGTCTGGACATCTAAAACGTGGTAAGAGTAGTCTTTGAAACTTGCCCACTCCATTTGTGTGGAAGCATGGGCTGATCATTCGTGGCGTGCCTTTATCGGCACTTTGGTTTTGGTTTTGACTTGGTTTGAATTGCTTGACGGGACTGGTCTTGGGAACTTGCCCACTCCATTTGAGTGGAAGCGTGGCCCGATCACCCATGGCGTGCCTTTATCAGCACTTTGGTTTTGGTTTTGACTTGGTTTGAATTGCTTGACAGGATTGGTCTTGGGAACTTGCCTACTCCATTTGAGTGGAAGCGTGGCCTGATCACACATGGTGTGCCTGTACCAGCACTTTGGTTTTTGTTTTTGACTTGACTTGTCTTGCTTGATACTTTGGTTTTGGTTTTGACCTGGCTTGGATTTCTGGATACTCTGATTTTGGTTTTGGTTTTGATTTTGATTTTGGTTTGATGCAAACTGCAAAAGTTTGTGTGTGTCCTTTTTACCCATTCTTTGTTTTGTGGTGTGTGTGTGGTGTGAGCATGGTGTTTTGTCTCGAAGAAGCATAGGTCAGGCACAAATAAGCCCACCCCACTAGGAACTATGTTCAAAATTTTCAAAAAAGAATTTAAGGGAGACTATGAAGTACTATGACACCAGCAAAACATAAAACTTTGTGTAAGATAGACTGGCCAGCATTAGAGGTAGGTTGGCCGTTAGAAGGAAGCCTGGACAGGTCCCTTGTTTCAAAGGTAATAGCACAAGGTAACCTGTAAGCCAGGGAACCCAGGCCAGTTCCTGTACATAGACATTTGGTTACAGCTGGTTTTAGACCCCCTGCCCCAACACACAGTGGTTGAGAGAAAACCAGCATAAGCGGCTGGCGGAGGCAAGGAAAGACCAGCAGAAAGAGAGAGAGGAAAAGAGGCAAAGAGAGAGAGGAAGAGACAGAGAGGAAGAGACAGACAAAGAGGGAGTCAAGGAGAGAGAGAGAGAGAGAAAGAGAGGCAGAGAGAGAGAGAGAAGAAGAGACAGAGGCAAAAGGAAAGTCAAAGAGAGAGAGACAAAAAGAGAAAGAGAGATATACAAGTAGTTAAGAAAAAAAAAAGTGTATTCTATTCCTTTAAAAGCCAAGGTAAATTTAAAACCTATAATTGATAACTGAAGGTATTCTCTGTAACCTTATAACACTCCAATACCACTTTGTTGTCAGTGTAAACAAGAGCATATCCTGAAAGCACTGAGGCCTTTCTATCAAAAATCCTTAACCCGGTAACCAACAGATGGCCCAAATGCATTCAATCTGTAGTGGCAACTGCTTTGTTAACAAACAAACAAACAAAAAAGGTGAAAAAAAAAAAAACTTTTAGAGGAAACCTCATTGTAAGCACACCCCCCCAATTTAAAAAAAACCAAAAAAAAAAAAAAAAAAAAAAGGAAAAAAAAGGGGGGGCAGAATTTATATAAAAAGAATATTCTATTGTAAATGCTTGTCCTGAAATAAGTTAACTGGTTGTTTAAAGAAAGAAATGTTTGTTAAAAGTCAGAAAGTTAAGACATGTCAAAAAATTGCCTGTAAAAGCTGTGAAAGGAAAAAAAAAAAAGGTTATTAAAAAATGTGTGTTAAAAAATAATGTATGCAAAACATGTTGTATAATTTAAAAGTAAGTAGGCCTCCAATTTAAAAGTAAGTAGGCCTCCTGAATGTAAAACTATTGAAAAAAAAAAAAGTTTATGTGCAAGGTGTATAAGAAAAGTAAAATATACCTTTAGTAAAAGGATTATAAGGAGGCATAAGAAAGTACATTTTTACCTACATTAAAAAGTTTTAAAAAATGATTGTTTTGAAGGTTTAAGCAAGTTTTAAAACGTTAACTGTAAAGAAAATTCTATGTGTAAACACATTAGCTAAAGTTAAAGAAGTATCATCCAGTTTTTCTGTGAACTGGACATTAAAGTAAAAGCATAACAGGTTTTTCTTAAAGCACCAACCTGCTCTTTAGCAAAAATTATAAAACGTTAAAAAGAGTCTATAAAATCTTACCTTAGAGTCAAACATTAAAAATTAGATAAATATGTCTACAAGGTTTTATTAAAATTAGATTTAACATTAATAACACACTACTATAAAATAAAATTTAGCTTATCTGGTATAAAAATCACATGAGAAGCATTGTTAAATGTAAAATGTTATTTGGCTTTCTTTGGTTTAAAAACTAATAAAAATAGGTGCTAAAGGAAATTTCTCAGTAAAAAGACATTAAGGACTATAAAGTCTACTGCCAGGTTCCCCACATTTAAAACAAAAGGTCAATTTCTTAGCAATTATATACTTGGTTTATCTTCCATTTCCTTTCTCTCAAAAACCAAAAGTCTTTTACCACATGTGCCACCCCTAGAATTTCCGGTAAACCAGCACCAACCTGAAGATCACATTCTCATCAAAAGGTGCAAAGAAGAAAAACTCGAGCCAGCCTGGGAAGAACCCTATCTTGTGCTGCTAACCACCAAGACTGCTGTTCATACAGCAAAAAAGGATGGACTCATCACACCCGAATCAAGAAAGCACTACCCCCTCCAGAGTCGTAGGCCATAGTCCCAGAGGAAAACCCTACCAAACTAAAGCTAAGAAAAATCTAACTCTTTTCATCTATTCTATTACTCTTTCTTCTTTCCTCATTCTATTGCTGACCATCTAGTTATTAACATAACCAAGTCAATTTCACCTCAAACTATTGCATTTAATGCTGGCCTTGTTATACCCTGTGAGGACTTGACATGTCAAAGACAGTTTTCTACTTCAGAAAAGTACTTCTGTCCCTCCTGACTCTCCTCAGACTGGGCATTAGTAAACTAGGACCATTTAATCCAGGGAGATTTCGATAAAGACCCCAGTGCCAACCAAGAGTCTTGCCCTCTGATGTAGAGCTTTCATGCCGTAGTTGGTCCAACATTCTGTGGACCACTAAAGAGCAAGGATGGACTGCCCCAACCAGTTTTGTAATTTCCTAAAACCATACATTCATTTTACTAGAGGATCATAGAAGTTAAAGACTTAAAACAAACTTTAGCACTTAAGACAGGATACCAAGATGCAAGTGCCTGGTTAAAATGGATAAAATATTCCATCTGCACATTAAACAAAAGCAATTGTTATGCTTGTGCACATGGCAGGCCAGAGGCCCAGATTGTCCCCTTTCCACTAAGGTGGTCCTCCAGTCGACCAGGTGTGGGCTGCATGGTAGCTCTTTTCCAAGATTCTACAGCCTGGAGTAATAAGTCGTGCCAAGCTCTCTCTGTTATATCTCAAAGTCCGGCACCCTGGGGGTCAGCCCCTGAGGGCCATCCAGCCTCCTTCTCCCAACACTAAGTGCACTTCATGTCTCTCACAACAGGGATAAAACTTAGTGTTCCTTGGAGACCTGAAAGGATGCAGTGAGCTTAAGAATTTTCAAGAGCTTATCAATCAGTCAGCCCTTGTTCATCTCTGAGCGGATGTGTGGTGATATTGTGGTGGACCTTCACTGGGCACTCTGCCAAATAACTGGAGTGGCACTTGTACTTTAGTGCAATTGGTTATCTCTTTCATCCTGTTATTTCATCAACCAGAAGGAAAAAAATAAGACATCGTAAAGCAAGAGAAGCCCCGATGGGTCTTTCGTCTCTGATGTCTATTTAGACACAATTGGAGTCCCACAAGGAATATCAGATCAATTTAAAGCTTGAAATCAAATAGCTGCAGGATTTGAGTCAATATTTTGGTTGGTGACAGTTAATAAAAATGTAGATTAGATAAACTACATCTATTACAACCAACAGCAATGAGCTTTTCATGAGTTAAAAGAAAAACTCATGTTGGCCCCAGCCCTGAGGCTACCTGACCTGACAAAACTTTGCACTCTATGTGTCAGAAAGAGAAAAAATGGCAGTTGGAGTTTTAACCCAGACTGTGGGGCCCTGGCCAACGCCAGTGGCCTATCTCTCAAAACAACTAGACACCGTTTCCAAAGGCTGGCTCCCAGGTCTAAGGGCCCTAGTAGCAAAGGCCCTGTTAGCACAAGAAGCAGGTAAACTAACCCTTAGGCAGAACCTGAATATAAAGGCTCCCTATGCTGTGGTAACTTTAATTACTACCAAAGGACGTCATTGGTTAACAAATGCTAGATTAACCAAGTACCAAAGCTTGCTATGTGAAAATCCTCACATAACCATTGAAGTTAGCAACACTCTAAACCCCACCACCTTGCTCCTGGTGTCAGAGAGCCCAGTTGAACATAACTGTGTAGAGGTTTTGGACTCAGTTTATTCTAGCAGGCCCAACCTCCGAGACCATCCTTAAACATCAGTAGACTGTGGGCGGTACGTGGACGGGAGCAGCTTCACCAACCCCTGCAAAGTGACTCTGAAGAAGACGACAAGCCCTGCTCCAGTCACACCCGGAAGCTGACTGGTCCATGCACGGCCAAAGCATGAGAAAACTCATTGCGGGACTCATTTTCCTTAAAATTTGGACTTTTGCAGTAAGGACTTCAACTGACCTTCCTCAGACTGAGGACTGTTCCCAGTGTATACATCAAGTCACTGAGGTAGGACAAAAAGTTGCTATGGTCCCATTATTTTATGGTAGGCTCTGCTTACTCAATCAATCATGACCCTCTCATGTGCACCCCCTTAGAGTTGTGAGACCTTAAAAGGGACAGGAATTGCTCACTCAGGAGGCTCGGCTCTTGAGACAGGAGTCTTGCCAATGCCCCCGGCCGAATAAACCCCTTCCTTCTTTAACTTGGTGTCTGAGGAGGAGTTTTGTCTGTGGCTTATCCTGTTACAGTATGTCAAAAGGTCCTGTCAGGCCTCTGAGCCAAAGCTAAGCCATCATGTCCCCTGTGACCTGCACAGCCACATCCACTGCCTTAACTGATGACATTCCACCACAAAAGAAGTGAAAATGGCCTGTTCCTGCCTTAACTGATGACATTACCTTGTGAAATTCCTTTTCCTGGCTCATCCTGGCTCAAAAGCTCCCCCACTGAGCACCTTGAGACCCCCACCCCTGCCCGCCAGAGAACAACCCCCTTTGACTGTCATTTTCTTTTCCCTACCCAAATCCTATAAAACGGTCCCGCCGTTATCTCCCTTCACTGACTCTCTTTCGGACTCAGCCCGCCTGCACCCAGTGATTAAAAAGCTTTATTGCTCACACAAAGCCTGTTTGGTGATCTCTTCACACGGACACGCGTGAAAGGTCCTTTCAGGACATGAAGGCACTGAAATTTGCCATGTCTGTAAACCACGCAGAACCAGTCCGTGGTCCATGGTCTGTGGTCCATGGTCTTCTGATCTGGAGAAAGTCACTGAAATCAGTCTCTTGTGCAGGGAAAGCAGGAATGAGGGCTGTGGAGCAGGGGCTCTGTGGCTCCATGTCAGGACGCTGGATGAGCTGTGATTGTTTTCATCTTTATCTGGAGGCAGTGCTTGTTTAGCTGCTAGAGCAAAAGAAAAACTCTGTGGCAGGCAGAACAGAGTTTACTGTTGAAGTGTGGGCTGTGTGACCTCATCCTTGCCTGGCACGGCCTGAGGTCCTGGTTGTGATTTGGTATCTTATTGCCATGAAGAGTCTGTTCTGGTTCTGCCCGTCTTACGATTCTGTTTTAACATTACCGCTGGTCAGTTGTGTCTAAACTGAGTGTATCTCTCTGATCCACCTGGCATTCACTCCATTTCCTCATATTTCGTTCTTTCCTGTTCCTCACCCTGGTCACACTTGACTTATCACCCTGTACCCCAAAATCTTTCTTCAGTTTAATCTCTCCCACACTGCCCCAATCCCACTCAAACCAGCCCTGAGAAACATCACCCATTATCTCTCCATACCACCCTGAAAAATTTTCACTGCCCCAACACTTCACCACTATTTTGTTTTATTTTTCTTATTAATGCAAGAAGACAGGAATGTCAGGCCTCTGAACCCAAGCCTGCAGGTATACATCCAGATGGCCTGAGGCAGCTGAAGAACCACAAAAGAAGTGAAAATGGCCGGCTAATTTTTTGTATTTTAAATAGAGACAGGGTTTCACTATGTTGGCCAGGCTAGTCTCGAACTCCTGACCTCATGATCCACCCACCTCAGCCTCCCAAAGTGCTGGGATTACAGGCATGAGCCACTGCGCCCAGCTCCTGTATTTCTTAAATGTATTTGATTGATAGCTCTTGCCTTTCTAAAATATATAAAACCAAGCTGCACCCCCACCACCTTGGGCACATGTTCTCAGGACCTCCTGAGTGCTGTGTCACGGGCCATGGTCACTCGTATTTGGCTCAGAACACATCTCTTCAATATTTTACAGAGTTTGACTCTTTTTATTGACAGGCCCAAGACCCAGGTGCCCACTCCCTGTCTCCTCTGAGGGCTCAAGCTTCCCATTCTCTAGCCCCTCTGGTTCCTGGTTGCCCTTCTACTTTCTGTTCTGCTTTAACTGTTGACATTACCTTGTGAAATTCCTTCTCCTGGACAATGAGTCTCAGAAGCTCCCCCACCGAGCACTTTGTAACCCTGGCCCCTGCCCACAAGAGAAAAATCCCCTTTGACTGTAATTTTCCACTGCCCACCCACATCCTATAAAACTGCCCCACCCCTATCTGCCTTTGCTGACTCTCTTTCCAGACTCAGCCCGCTTGCACCCAAGTGAAATAAATACCCTTGTTGCTCATACAAAACCTGTTGGTGGACTCTCTTCACATGGACCTGTGTGACACTATCTAAGGGGTCTGGGGATTCATGCTCTACCAAGCATATATCCTCATCAGATGGGTTCTATTTTTATTTTATTTCATTTTATTTTAATTAAGACCGAGTTTCACTCTTCTTGCCCAGGCTAGAGTACAATGGTGCAGTCTTGGCTCACTGCAACCTCTGCCTCACGGGTTCAAGCAATTCTCCTTCCTCAACCTCCCAAGTAGCTGAGATTACAGGCATCTGCCATCACATCCAGCTAATTTTTGTATTTTTAGTAGAGACGGGGTTTTCACCATGTTGACCAGGCTGGTCTCGAACTCTTGACTTCAGGTATCCACCCACCTAGGCCTCCCAAAGTGCTGGGATTACAGACATGAGCCACTGCGCCCAGCCCAGATGGGTTTTATTTAACCCTATATATTGTCAGTTATTTTCCAGTCTGACTCAGGCACAAAATTATGTGGCAAAGAAGAAAGACAAAACATTTTATCCCAAAACATGTTTCTTTGCCATATCTTGAAATGGCCCTGCAAAGTTGTCCTTTGTGGGGGAAAATTTGCATCTGTGAAGAATCTCTGTTAACATAGCTGGGTCTTTTTCTTCCAGGCCCTCACAGTCCTAAACAGATTAACTAATTGCACCTTTTAAAGACCTGAATGGGAAACATTTGTCGTCTATTGTCTCTAGGGGCAGCCACTATGAGACTTCAAAAGAACCTTGGTCTCCACAGTCTTAGGTTCTTTGGTCTCCACAGTCTTTTATCTTAACCTGAACATTTCCTTTCTATGGATGCCAGGTCTCTAGACAAACTCGACCAATCTTCAACCAGAAAATGTTTTTTGTTTGTTTGTTTTTTGTTTTTTTGAGATAGAGTCTTGCTTTGTCACCCAGGCTGGAGTGCAGTGGCGTGATCTTGGCTCACTGCAAGCTCTGTCTCCTGGGTTCACGCCATTCTCCTGCCTCAACCTCCAGAGTAGCTGCGACTACAGGCGCCCGCCACCACATCCGGCTAATTTTTTGTATTTTTAGTAGAGATGGGGTTTCACCATGTTAGTCAGGATGGTCTCAAGCTCCTGGCCTCGTGATCTGCCTGCCTCAGACTCCCAAAGTGCTGGGACTACAGGTGTGAGCCACCGTGCCCAGCCCACAAAATGTTTAAATTTACCTGTAGCCTGGAAGCCCCCCAACTCCTCTCCTCTCACTTTGAGTCACCCGACCTTTCTGAACCAAACCAATGTATTTCTTTTCTTTTCTTTTCGATACAGAGTCTTGCTTTGTCTCAAAGGCTGGAATGCAGTGGCATGCTCTTGGCTCACGGCAACTTCTGCCTCCTGGGTTCATGCAATTGTCCTGCCTCAGTGTCCCAAGTAGCTGGGGTTATAGGGGCCCGCCACCACACCCAGCTAATTTTTTTATTTTCAGTGGAGACAGGGTTTTGCCATGTTGGCCAGGCTGGTCTCGAACTCCTGACCTCAGGTGATACATTGGTGGTGTCTGGCCACCAATGTCTGTCTGTCTTTCTCTCTTTCTTTCTTTCTTTCTTTCTTTCTTTCTTTCTTTCTTTCTTTCTCTCTCTCTCTCTCTCTCTCTCTCTCTCTCTCTCTCTCTCT
>NC_037678.1:11524987-11544842 GCF_003255815.1 Theropithecus gelada
TCTCTCTCTCTCTCTCTCTCTCTCTCTCTCTCTCTCTCTCTCTTTCTTTCTTTCTTTCTTTCTTTCTTTCTTTCTTTCTTTCTTTCTTGATGGAGTCTTGCACTGTCGTCCTGGCTGGAATGCAATGGCACAGTCTTGGCTCACTGCAACCTCCACATCCGCCTCCCAGGATCACATGATTCTCCTCCCTCAGCCTCCTGAGTAGCTGGGATTACAGGTGCACATCACCACACTGGCTAATTTTTTGTATTTTAAATAGAGACAGGGTTTCACTGTGTTGGCCAGGCTAGTCTCGAACTCCTGACCTCATGATCCACCCACCTCAGCCTCCCAAAGTGCTGGGATTACAGGCATGAGCCACTGCGCCCAGCTCCTGTATTTCTTAAATATATTTGATTGATAGCTCTTGCCTCTCTAAAATATATAAAACCAAGCTGCACCACCACCACCTTGGGCACATGTTCTCAGGACCTCCTGAGTGCTGTGTCACGGGCCATGGTCACTCGTATTTGGCTCAGAACACATCTCTTCAATATTTTACAGAGTTTGACTCTTTTTGTTGACAGGCCCAAGACCCAGGTGCCCACTCCCTGTTTCCTCTGAGGGCCCAAGCTTCTGGTTCTCTAGCCCCTCTGGTTCCTGGTTGCCCTTCTACTTTCTGTTCTGCTTTCTCAAAAAGCTCTGGGCATCTCAAGCCTCCATGTAGTACCCAATTCTACTTTTTACTGAAAATCTTACTTAAACACCAACTTGATCACTGAGTGTTTTCTTGGCTGTATCTCCATCACATTCCCTGGGCTGTTTCCTAGACCAGAGCTGCACTGCTGGGAGGAATTTGAGAAGGGAGGGGCATGAGCAGGAGGGAGGGCTGGGTGCTGTTGGGTGCAGGAGGAATGCGGTGGGTGGAGCACACAGGAAGGTCTGGGTGGAGGGGCTGTGAGGGTCAGGTCAGGACTCCCCTGGGAGACAGACACACAGGACAGGAACCCCTGCACTCCCCACTCAGGCCCGCCCACAATGACTATGGCTTGTTGCCATGTCTCCCTGTTTCTCCCAAAAATCAATATATTGAAACCCTAATCCCTCTACCTCAGTGTGTGCTTGTATTTGGAGACAGGTCCTTTTCAACAGATGATTAATTAATTCATTAATTAATGTTTTTGGAGACAAAGTCTCACTCTGTCATCCAAGCTGGAGCGCAGTGGCACCATCTCAGCTCTCTGCAACCTCTGCCTCCTGGTTCAAGTGATTCAAGCCTCAGCCTCCCGAGTAGCTGGGATTCCAGGTGTCCACCACCACACCCAGCTACTTTTTGTATTTTTAGTAGAGATAGGGTTTTGCCATGTTGGCCAGGCTGGTCTTGAACTCCTGACCTCAGGTGATCCGCCCACCTTGGCCTCCCAAAGTGCTGGGATTACAGGCGTGAGCCACTGCCCCCAGCCAACGGATGATTAATTTATTTTTATTTATTTTTTTGAGATGCAGTTTCATTCTGTCATCCAGTAGGAGTGCAATGCCATGATCTTGGCTCACTGCAACCTCTGCCTCCCAAGTTCCAGTGATTCTCCTGCCTCAGCCTCTGGAGTAGCTGAGATCACAGGCGTCCACTACCACGCCTGGCTAATTTTTTTTTTAATTTTTAGTAGAGACGGGGTTTCACCATGTTGACCAGGCTCGTTTCGAACTCCTGACTGTCAGGTCTCAGAGCCCAAGCTAAGCCATCATATCCCCTGTGACCTGCATGTATATATCCAGATGGCCTGAAGCAATTGAAGATCTACAAAAGAAGTGAAAATAGCCTTAACTGATGACATTCCACCATTGTGATTTGTTCCTGCCCACCCTAACTGATACGATATAGCCTCCCCCGCCCTTAAGATGGTACTTTGTAATATTCTCCCCTGCCCTTAAGAATGTACTTTGTAATATTCCCCCCACCCTTGAGAATGTACTTTGTATGCCTATTCCAAACCTGTAAGAACTAATGATAATCCCACCACCCTTTGCTGACTCCTTTTTCAGACTCAGCCCGCCTGCACCCAGGTGAAATAAACAGCTTTGTTGCTCACACAAAGCCTGTTGGTGGTCTCTTCACACAGACGCACATGACATTTGGTGCTGAAACCCGGGACAGGAGGACTCCTTCAGGAGACCAGTCCTCTGTCCTCGCCCTCACTCCATGAGGAGATCCACCTACAACCTTGGGTCCTCAGACCAACCAGCCCAAGGAACATCTCACCAATTTCAAATCGGGTAAGCGTTCTTTTCACTCTTCTCCAACCTTTCTCCCTACCCTACAGTCTTCCTCTCTCACTACCCTTCAATCTCCCTGTCCTTCCAATTCCAGTTCTTTTTCCTCTCTAGTAGAGACAAGGAGACACATTTTATCCATGGACCCAAAACTCTGGCGCCTGTCACGGACTCAGGAAGACAAGTCTTCCCTTGGTGTTTAATCACTGCGGGGACACCTGCCTGATTATTCACCCACACTCCATTGGTGTCTGATCACCACGGGGACACTTGCCTTGGTCATTCA
Source organism: Theropithecus gelada (assembly GCF_003255815.1). Lineage (NCBI taxonomy): Eukaryota > Metazoa > Chordata > Mammalia > Primates > Cercopithecidae > Theropithecus > Theropithecus gelada. Next base: position 11,527,524 of record NC_037678.1, read on the forward strand.
CCCACCTTCCCTTGGTGGCCAGTCAATTGCAGGGATGCCTGCTTTGGCTGCTCACCTACATTGCAGTGCAGGGCTGCTCACTAGCCCCCCTTCTCTGTGTTTGTACCCTCTCTTTGCTCTGAGCTTGCCTCCTTCACTATGGGCAACCTTACACCCTCCATTCCTCCTTCTTCTCCCTTGGCCTGTGTTCTCAAAAACTTAAAACCTCTTCAACTCACACCTGACATAAAATCTAAGCATCTTATTTTCTTCTGCAGCACCACTCGGCCCCAATACAAACTCAACAATGATTCAAAACAGCCAGAAAATGGCACTTTCCATTTCTCCTTCCTACAATATCTAGAACATTCTTGTCCTAAAATGGGCAAAAGGTCTGAGGTGTCTGACGTCCAGGCATTCTTTTACACATCAGTCCCTTCCTAATCTCTGCTTCTGATGAGACTCATCCCAAATCTTCTTTCTCTCCTGTCTGTTCCTTCAGTCTCCACCCCAAGCTCTAAGTCATTCGAATCCTCCTTTTGCATGGACTCACCTGACCTCTTCCCTTCTCCTCAGTCTGCTCCTTGCCAGGCTGAGCCAGGTCCCAACTCTTCCTCAGTCTCTGCTCCCCCACCCTATAATCCTTCTATCACCTCCCCTCCTCACACCTGGTCTGGCCTACAGTTTCGTTCCACGACTAGCCCTTCCCCACCTGTCTAACAGTTTCCTCTTAGAGAAGTGGTTGGAGCTGAAGGCATAGCCAAGGTTAATGCTCCATTTTCTTTACCCAACCTCTCCCAAATCGGTTAGCATTTAGGCGCTTTTTCATCAAATATGAAAACCCAGCCCAGTCCATAGCCCATTTGGTGATAACCCTTAGATGCTTTACCGCCCTAGATCCAGAGGGGCCTGAAGGCTGTTGTATTCTCAATACGCATTTTGTTACCCAACCCATTCCTGACATTAGAAAAAGCTCCAAAAATTGGATTCTGGCCCTCAATCCCAGAACAGGACTTAATTAACCTCATCTCTGAGGTGTGCAATAATGGAGAAGAGTTGCAGTTACTTGCCTCTGCTGTGAGAGAAACCCCAGTCACATCTCTAGCACACAAGGACTTCAGAACACCTAAACCACAGGGGCCAGGCGTTCCTCCAGCACCGCCTTCCCCAGGATCTTGCTTCAAGTGAGAGAAATCTGGCCACTGGGGCAAGGAATGCCCAAAGCCCAGGATTCCTCCTAAGCCATGCCCCACCTGTGCAGGACCCCACTGGAAATCGGACTGTCCAACTCACCCGGCAGACAGTCCCAGAGCCCCTGGAACTCTGGCCCAAGGTTCTCTGACTGACTCCTTCCCAGTTCTTCTCGGCTTAGCAGCTGAACACTGATGCTGTCTGATTGCCTCGGAAGCCTCCTGGACCATCATGGATGCTTTGGGTAACTCTTACAGTGGAGGGAAAGTCTGTTCTTAATCAATATGGAGGCTACCTACTCCACATTACCTTCTTTTCTTTTTTTTTTTTTTTTTTTTTTTTTTTTTTTTTTTGAGACGGAGTCTCACTGTGCCTCCCAGGCTGGAGTGCAGTGGCGCGAGCTCGGCTCACTGCAAGCTCCGCCCCCCGGGTTCACGCCAATCTCCCGCCTCAGCCTCCCGAGTAGCTGGGACTACAGGCGCCCGCTACCGCGCCCAGCTAGGTTTTTGTATTTTTAGTAGAGACGGGGTTTCACCATGTTAGCCAGGATAGTCTCGATCTCCTGACCTTGTGATCCACCCGCCTTGGCCTCCCAAAGTGCTGGGATTACAGGCTTGAGCCACCGCGCCTGGCATTACCTTCTTTTCAAAGGCCTGTTTCCCTTACCTCCATAACTGTTGTGGGTATTGATGGCCAGGCTTTTAAACCTCTTAAAACTCCCCAACTCTGGCACCAACTTGGACAACATTCTTTTATGGGGTCTTTTTTAGTTATCCCCACCTGCCCAGCTCCCTTATTAGGTCAAGACACTTTAACCAAATTATATGCTTCCCTGACTACTCCTGGGCTCCAGCCACACCTCATTGCCACCCTTTTCCCCAGTTCAAAGCCTCCTTCGCATCCTCCCCTTGTGTCTTCCTACCTTAATCCACAAGTATGGGACACCTCTCCTCCCTCTTTGGCAACCGATCATGCACTCCTTACCTTCCCATTAAAACCTAATCACCCTTACCCCACTCAATGTCAATATCCCATCCCACAGCAGGCTTTAAAAAGGATTAAAGCCTGTTATCACTCAACTATTACAGCATGGCCTTTTAAAGCCTAAAAACTCTCCTTACAATTCTCCCATTTTACCTGTCCAAAAACTGGACAAGCCTTATAGGCTAGTTCAGGATCTGTGCCTTATCAACTAAATTGTCTTGCCTATCCACCCCATGGTGCCAAACTCATATACTCTCCTCTCCTCAATACCTCCCTCCACAACCCATTATTTGGTCCTGGATCTCAAACACGTTTTCTTTACTATTCCTTTGCAAGCTTCATCCCAGCCCCTCTTTGCTTTTACCTGGACTGACCCTGACACCCATCAGTCCCAGCAGCTTACCTGGGCTGTGCTGCCACAAGGCTTCAGGGACAGCCCTCATTACTTCAGCCAGGCCCTTCCTCATGATTTACTTTCTTTCCACCCCTCTGCTTCCCACCTTATTCAATACATTGGTGATCTTTTACTTTGTAGTCCCTCCTTTGAGTTTTCTCAACAAGATACCTTCCTGCTCCTTCGACATTTATTCTCCAGAGGATATCAGGTATCCTCCTCCAAAGCTCAAATTTCTTCCCCATCCTTTACCTACCTCAGCATAATTCTTCATGAAAACATGTGTGTTCTCCCTGCCGGTCGTGTCTGGCTAATCTCTCAAACCCCAGCTCCTTCTACAAAACAACAACTTCTTTCCTTCCTAGGCATGGTCGGATACTTTCACCTTTGGATACCTGGTTTTGCCATCCTAACAAAACCATTATATAAATTCATAAAGAGAAACCTAGCTGACCCCATAGATCCTAAATCCTTTCCCCACTCCTCTTTCTGTTCCTTGAAGACAGCTTTAGAGATTGCTCCCACACTAGCTCTCCCTGACTCATCCCAACCATTTCCATTACACATAGCCTGAAGTGAAGGGCTGTGCAGTCGGAATTCTTACACAAGGACTAGGATTCTTATGCAAAGCTACCATGCCCTGTAGACTTTTTGTCCAAACAACTTGACCTTACTGTTTTAGGCTGGCCATCATGTCTCTGTGCAGTGGCTGCTGCTGCCTTAACACTTTTAGAGGCCCTCAAAATCACAAACTATGCTCAACTCATTCTCTACAGTTCTCATAACTTACAAAATCTATTTTCTTCCTCACGCCTGATGCATATACTTTCTGCTCCTCAGCTCCTTCAGCTATACTCACTCTTTGTTGAGTCTCTGAAAATTACCATTGTTCCTGGCCCAGACTTCGATCTGGCCTCCCACATTATTCCCGATACCACACTTAACACCCATGACTGTATCTCTCTGATACACCTGGCATTCACTCCATTTCCCCATATTTCCTTCTTTCCCATTCCTCACCCTGATCACACTTGGTTTATTGATGGCAGTTCCACCAGGCCTAATCACCACTCACTAGCAAAGGCAGGCTATGCTACAGTATCTTCCATATCTATCCTTGAGGCTACCACTCTGTCCTGCTCCACTACCTCTCAGCAAGCCAAACGCATTGCCTTAACTCAGGCTCTTACTCTTGCAAAGGGACTACACATCAATATTTATACTGACTCTAAATATGCCTTCCATATCCTGCACCTCCATGCTGTTATATGGGCAGAAAGAGGTTTCCTCACTACGCAAGGGTCCTCCATCATCAATGCCTCCTTAATAAAAACTCTTCTTAAAGCCACTTTACTTCCAAAGGAAGCTGGAGTCATTCACTGCAAGGGCCATCAAAAGGCATCAGATCCCATTGCTCAGGGCAACGCTAAAGAAGTAGCTAGAGTTCCAACTTCTGTCCCTCATGGCCAGTTTTTCTCCTTCTCATCAGTCACTCCCACCTACTTGTCCACTGGAACTTCCACCTATCAATCTCTTCCCACACAAGGCAAATGGTTCTTGGACCAAGGAAAATATCTCCTTCCAGCCTCACAGGCCCATTCTATTCTATCATCATTTCATAACCTCTTCCATGTAGGTTACAAGTCGCTACCCCGCCTCTTAGAACCTCTCATTTCCTTTCCATCATGGAAATCTATCCTCAAGGAAATCACTTCTGTGTTCCGTCTGCTATTCCATTACTCCTCAGGGATTGTTCAGGCCCCCTCCCTTCCCTACACATCAAGCTCCAGGATTTGCCCCTGCCCAGGACTGGTAAATTGACTTTACTCACATGCCCCAAGTCAGAAAACTAAAATACCTCTTGGTCTGGGTAGACACTTTCACTGAATGGGTAGAGGCCTTTCCCGCAGGGTCTGAGAAGGCCACCATGATCATTTCTTTCCTTCTGTTAGACAGAATTCCTCGGTTTGGCCTTCCCACCTCTATACAGTCTGGTAACGGATCAGCCTTTATTAGTCAAATCACCCAAGTGGTTTCTCAGGCTCTTGGTATTTAGTGGCTCCTGGTTTTACCTCAAATCACCACCCTTAAGTCTCTCTTGAAGTGGATAGAAGATCTTCAGGGGGAAGGTATCCTCCAATACTTTCACCCTGATGAAGTCCTATTCTTTACTTTTATACTCACTCTTATTCTGGTACCCATTCTTATGCTGCCCTCTACCTCTCCTCCGCTATCTCCACCACACCATCAATCTCACTCTCTCCTAGCCGTTGCTAATCCTTCTTTAACGAACAATTGCTGGCTTTGCATTTCTCTTTCCTCCAAAATCACCGAGGCATCGACTTACTCACCGCTAACAAAAGAAGACTGTATATTTTTAAATGAAGAGTGTTGTTTTTACCTGAATCAATCCAGCCGGGTATATGACAACATAAAAAAACTCAAAGATAGAGCCCCAAAACTCACCAACCGAGCAAATAATTACATTGAACCCCCTTGGACACTGTGTAATTGGATGTAGTCCCAATTCCTAGTACTTTAATATCTATTTTTCTGGCCAGGTGCGGTGGCTCATGCCTTTAATCCCAGCACTTTGGTGCCGAGACCAGCTCAGTCAGGGAGACCCTAACCCAGCAGCACTAGAGGAATTAAAGACACACACACAGAAATATAGAGGTGTGAAGTGGGAAATCAGGGATCGCACAGCCTTCAGAGCTGAGAGCCCTGAACAGATATTTGCTCACATATTTATTAACAGCAAACCAGTCATTAGCATTGTTTCTATAGATATTAAATTAACTAAAAGTATCCCTTATGGGAAATGAAGGGATGGCCCGAATTAAAGAAATAGGTTGGGCTAGTTAACTGCAGCAGGAACATGCCCTTAAGGCACAGATCACTCATGCCATTGTTTGTGGCTTAAGAATGCCTTTAAGCTGTTTTCTGCCCTGGGCAGGCCAGGTGTTCCTTGCCCTCATTCCCATAAACCCACAACCTTCCAGCACGGGCGTTGGGACCATTACGAACATATTACAGTGCTGCAGATGCCCCGTCTCTACTAAAAATACAAAAAAATTAGCCAGGCGTGGTGGCGGGCACCTGTAGTCCCAGCTACTCGGGAGGCTGAGGCAGGAGAATCACCTGGACCAGGGAGACGGAGATTGCAGTAAGCCAAGATTGTGCCACTGCACTCCAGCCTGGGCAACAGAGTGAGACTCCATCTCAAAAAAAAAACAACACTATTTTTCTCCTTATTTTATTTGGACTTTGTGTCTTCCATTTAGTTTCTTAATTCATACAAAACCACATCCAGACCATCACCAATAATTCTATACAACAAATGCTCTGTCTAACAACCCCACAATATCACCCCTTACCCCAAAATATTTCTTCAGCTTAATCTCTCCCACCATAGGTTCCCACACTGCCCTAATCCTACTCAAAGCAGCCCTGAGAAACATCACCTATTATCTCTCCATACCACCCCCAAAAACTTTCACCACCCCAACACTGCAGCACTATTTTGTTTTGTTTTTCTTATTAATATAAGTAGACAGGAATGTCAGGCCTCTGAGCCCAAGCTCAGCCATTTCCTGTGACCTGCACGTTTACATCCAGATGGCCTGAAGCAACTGAAGACCCACAAAAGAAATGAAAATAGCTTTAACTGATGACATTCCACCATTGTGATTTGTTCCTGCCCCACCCTAACCGATACAATATAGTCTCCCCTGCCCTTAAGAATGTACTTTGTAATATTCTCCCCCACCCTTAAGAATGTACTTTGTACACCTAGCCCAAACCTATAAGAACTAATGATAATCCCACCACCCTTTGCTGACTCCTTTTTCGGACTCAGCCCACCTGCACCTGGGTGAAATAAACAGCCTTGTAGCTCACACAAAACCTGTTGGTGGTCTCTTCACATGAACGTGCGTGACACTGACCTCAAGTGATCTGCACACCTCAGCCTCCCAAAGTGCTAGGATTACAGGCGTGAGCCACCAGGCCCGGCTGAGATGATTAATTTAAATGAGACCTCTAGTGTGGGCACAAATTAACTTGTCTGGGGTCCATAAAGGAGGTTGACCAGGTGTCATGGCTCATGCCTTTAATCCCAGCACTTTGGGAGGCCAATGTGGGCAGTCAGGAATTTGAGACCAGCCTGGCCTCAAGTGTACATGGTGCTGTAGCAGGAATGGATGCAGACAAAACCTCTCAGACACCGGTTTTAGGAAGGAAGAGGCTTTAATCAGCTGGGAGCATCGACAGACTTGCATCTTAAGATCCAAGCTCCCTGAAGAAGTCTCTGGCCCTTTTAATGGCTTACAATTCTAAGGGGTCCACATGAAAAGGTTGTGATAGATTGCGCAAGTGTGGGCTATGTGACTGGGGGCTACATGCATCAGCAGTGGGGGCTAGCAGAACAGAACAGAGAGTTTCACAACGCTTCCTCATATGGTCAGGTCAGGAGTTAATCTTTAACTACCAGGCCCAGGTAGCAGTGCCAAACAATCTGGCCATTGATCTTACTTCTGCTTCTTTCTAACTTTTTGCTTCCTTCTGAAACAGGAGACAATGAGAGAGGTGGTCTCCTTCCTCAGTGAAACCTCATCTCTACTCTAAAATAGAAACATTAGCAGAGAGTGGTTCTGGGCATCTGTAATCCCAGCTACTCAGGAGGCTGAGGCAGGAGAATTGCTTGAACCTAGGAGGCAGACGTTGCAGGGAGCAGTGATCCTGCCATTGCACTCCAGCCTGGGCAACAGAGTGAAACTCCATCTCAAAAAAAAACAAGAGGTTGTGTATGGTGGCTCATATCTGTAATCCCAGCACTTTGGGAGGCTGAGGAGGGTGGATCTTGAACTGAGCTCACGAGTTCAAGACCAGCCTAAACAACATGGAGAATCTCCATCTCTACTAAAACTACAAAATTAGCTGGGCGTGGTGGCGCATGCCTGTAGTCCCGGCTACTCAGGAGACTGAGGCAGGAGAATCACTTGAACTCGGAAGGCAGAGGTTGCAGTGAGCTGAGATTGTGCCATTGTACTCCAGTCTGGACAACAAGAGCAAAATTCTGTCTCAAAAAAAGACATAAAAGAATTTTGTCTTGAGACAAAATTCTGTCGCAAGAAAAAAAAAGTTGATATTTGGAAGCAGAGATCCCAGAGGTGCAGGTGCACAGAAGAAAGGCCACAGAGGACACGGCTGGAAGAGACTCCCTGCCAGCCAGGAGGAGCGGCCTCCAAGCAAACAACCCCACCCATCCCTCGAACTTGGACCTGCAGCCTCCAGATCTGCGAGAAAATAAATGCCTGCTGTGTGGACACCTGGCCTGGGCATCTTCTATGGAGGCCACAGCATGAAGGGGTCATTTTTATAGAGTCTCATTCTCTAATAACTTACATCTGCCTTGAAAATGTCAAGTCAAATTTAAAGTGTGGAGAAGAGTCTCTAAATCTCACATTTCATTTGCAAAGAAAGAATTGTAATTTGGGACATACACGCAGTCCGGGTGGTGTTCAACCTTGTCGGGAGAACAGAGATGGCAACAGGTTTTATAAAAAGGAGAAATGGGCTAAGCGCTGTGACTCACACCAGCAATCCCAGCAATTTGGGAGGCCAAGGCGGGCAGATCACCTGAGGCCAGGAGTTTAAGACCAGCCTAAGCTGGGCCTGGTGGCTCATGCCTGTAATCCCAGCACTTTGGGTGTCCGAGACGGCTGGATCACGAGGTCAGGAGTTCAAGACCAGCCTGGCCAAGATGCTGAAACCACATCTCTACTAAAAACACAAAAATTAGCCAGGCATGGTGGCACGTGCATGTAATCCCAGCTACTTGGGAGGCTGAGGCAGGAGAATAGCTTGAACCTGGTGACAGAGGTTATAGCGAGCTGAGATCGCACCACTGCACCCCAGCCTGGACAACAGAGCAAGACTCTGTTTCAAAAAATAAAATAAAAATAAGACCAGCCTGCGCAACAAGATGAAACCCGTTTTTATGAAAAATACAAAAATTAGCCTGGCATGGTGGTGCACGCCTGTAATCCCAGCTACTCGGGAGGTTGAAACAGGAGAATCACTTGAACAAGGGAGGAGGAGGTTGCAGTGAGCCAAGACTGGTCCATTGCCCTTCAGCCTGGGCAACAAGGCGAGACTCCATTTCAAAAAAGAAAAGGAGAAATGTTCTCTTGCCCTTTGGGAAAGCCCGTGGGCACTAGGAAGGGTTGGGAGCTGGGAGGTTCCATTGCTGAGTCGCTGCTTTTGGAGCAAGGAGTCCACGACTTACAGCCATTTATCGCAGAAGCTATGGATAAAGCTGGTTTCAGGGTACAACGCACAGTTTCAGGAGTCAGGCTTGCAGAAAAGTCCATTTCGGGAGCAAGGGTGTGTGGCCTGATTGCTTTTCCTCCCTGGCTCCTGGCCTCTGTTTTAGCTGGGTAGGACATGAATGACCCAATTCGTAGGATGAAATTTACAAAGGATGTTTCTCAAAACTTCTGGTATTCAATTTACATATATTCACGCCCATTTAGGTTGAGTTTATTTATGAATTTATTTTCAGGCAGGGTCTCAATCTGTCATGCAGACCAGAGTTCAGTGGCGCGATCTCAGTTCACTGCAGCCTCCACCTCCCCAGCTCAAGCAATCTTCCCACTTCAGCCTCCCAAGTCGCTTAAACTACAGGTGCATGCAACCACACCTGGCTTTTTATTTATTTACTTATTTATTTTTTGTAGAGATGGGGCTTTGTCCTGTGGCCCAGGCTGGTCTTGAACTCCTGCGCTCAAGGGATTCTCCCACCTCTGCCTCCCAAATTGCTGGGGGGATTACAGGCGTGAGTCACTACAGCCAGCCTAGGTTGAGTTTAATAAGATTTGTTTATGTGGCTGGGCAGGGTTGCTTATGCCTGTAATCCCAGCACTTTGGGAGGCTGAGATGAGCAGATCACCCGAGGTCAGGAGTTCAAGACCAGCCTGGCCAACATGGTGAAACCCAGTTACTACTAAAAATACAAAAAAAAAAAAAAAAAATTAGCTGGGCGTGGTGGCAGGCATCTGTACTCCCAGCAATTCGGGAGGCTGAGGCAGGAGAATCACTTGAACCTGGTAGGCGGAGTTTGCAGTGAGCCAACATCAAGCCATTGTACTCCAGTCTGGGCGACAGAGCGACACTCCGTCTCAAAGAAAAAAAAAAAAGGTTGGTTATGCTGGGGAGATGGGAAAAGGCAGGTTAGGGGCACACAGGCTCAGGGAACGGGGTCTTGGTGGGTGGATGGGTAGCCATGGAGGCAGAAAGGGGCCTCTGAAGGAAGAGCCTAGGAGAGCGGGGAGGAGGTGATGAGGCAGGGGAGCACAGTGGAATGGCCCTGAGGACAGGAGGGGCTCAGGATGACCAGGCAAAAGCAGAGCTGGTCCAGGGTGGAGGGGAGGCCCGCGCAGCATGAGCAGGAGGCTAGAGAAGACAGACCATGAGGCCTGGGGAGACCCCTCACTCGAGAATCTCCTGCAGCTTGCTGTCCAGGAATAGAAAGTTGTATTTTAGTCCCTTCCAAGGCTTGAACGGCTCATCACCATTGTACACAAAGTTTTCCCAACAATATTTAAAATCTGAGAAAAAACGAGGAGAAAGCAGTGAGGACCCAGCAGGCCTCTCTCCAGGCCCTGGTCCCTCCCCTCCCAGGCCAGGTCTCCTGGCTGCCAGTTACAGTGGACGCTGGCCCCATCCCTGCAGGCTTCCCGGGGACATTGCCCCGCCCCACGGCATTGCAGCCCCACCTGCCCCTCATGCTGTCCCTCCCGAACCCGCTCCCCTCAGTCCCCCACATCTCACCTTCGTAGCCCATGATCTCCACGGAGGCCCCTTCCTCACTTAGGCTGCGGAGCCCCTCCTGGTAATCTGTATCCCAGAAGTAGTAGAGGCGGGCGGTATAGATGGTGAGCTGCACGTTGCTGTACCTGGCCAGGAACTCCGCCACCTCCCCTGCACACTCTGGACAAGGGCTCCAAGATGTGTACCAGGTGACCTGGTAGTTTTTCTTAGGAGACAGTGGGTTGTCGCGGAACCAAGAGAGGAAGCACCTTTCTGCATGACAATGGGTCTCAGGATCAACCTGGGGAAGGAGGAGGAGGAGAGCAGGGGGAGCTCAGACCAGGAGAGGGAGGAGTGCAGGGGTGGGGCGATGGGAGCAGAGGGCGGGCCTGGAGCCCCAGGGCGTTTCCTTATTTATTTATTTTTGGGACATGGTCTCTCTCTGTTGCCCAGGCTGGGGTGCAGTGGTGCCATCTGGGCTGACTGCAGCCTCGACCTCCCAAGCACAAGGAATCTTCCCACCTCAGCCTCCCGATTAGCTGAGGTTGCAGGTGTGTGCTGCCACGCCTGTCTAAATTTTTTTTTGTAACGTTTGTGGAGACATAGTTTCGCCATGTTGCCTTGGCTGTTCTTGAACTCTTGGGCTCAAGCGATCCTCCTGCCTCAGCCTACCAAATTTCTAGGACTATGAGCATAAACCACACGCACGACCTTATTTTATTTCTTTACTTTTCATTTTTCTGGGTACATAGTAGGCCCCAGGGCGTTTTATTCATTGAGTTTCCCTTATTCCATTCTTCTCCTTCCTTTTTATTTTTTTGTTTTTATTTTTTACGAGATGGAGCCTTGCTCTGTCATGCAGGCAGGAGAGCAGTGGCGTGATTTCAGCTCATTGCAACTTCTACCTCCTGGGTTTTTTTTTTTTTTTTTTTGAGACAGACTCTCAGTCCGTCGCTCAGGCTGGAGTGCAGTGGCGCAATCTCAGTTCACTGCAACCTCCACTTTCCGGGTTCAAGCAGTTCTCCTGCCTCAGCCTCCCGAGTAGCTGGGACTACAGGCGCCCGCCACCACGCCTGGCTAATTTTTATAGTATTAGTAGAGATGGGGTTTCACCATGTTAGCCAGGCTGGTCTCAAAGTCCTGACCTCATGATCCGCCGGCCTCGGCCTCCCAAAGTGCTGGGATTACAGGCGTGAGCCACTGGGCTCGGCCCCTTCCTTCTTTATTTTACTGAGTCTTTCCCTGTCTCGTCACAGGTCATGTGTGATTTCTGGCATCCTGTTCCCCAGGCATCCATTAACCAGGCATCCTCAGCCCCTGCTGCGGCCTGGCCCTATGGGGGTCGTCCTTGTTCCCTGTCTGCCTTCTGCTACGCAGGTCATTGGACCAGCATTGCTCATGGAGTTGAAGGTTGGCCAAAGGGGCTACTGAGCACTTGAAATGGGGCTCTGATTAGAAACGTTGGTCCGTGAACAATACACAGCTCATTTCAAAATCTCATTGTGGGAATAGACAAACTTTAACTCCCTCATGAGGCATTTTATATTAAGTATATGTTGAAATCATATGTGAGATAATGGAGCTAATGCAGACATTAAAATGTTTTCCACCAGTTCTTGCCGCCTTTTTAGCATGTGGGGACTGGAAACACTTGTGCTTCACTCCTCAGTCCTGGGTGTTTCTGAGGCCAGCACACACTGCTGTAGGCCAGGCCTGCCCAGCACATAGACAACTCCCACCGCAAACACACTCTGAAAAGTCTCCTGCCAGGGCGGAGGGGACGGCAGGGATGGGTGGGACACGACAGGGTGGGTGAGAGGTCAGTGGCCTGTGTGGACAAGATTTTGGGAAAGAAAGTCAAGAGTGAGGGTGCTGGGCTCTAAGCAAGGCCTTTTGGGAAGAGACAAACCCCCTCCACCATCCGATCCCAGGAGAGTCAGGGAGGAAGATCTGGGCCATGGACTTAAAAAATGTGGGAGGAGGTTGGGCACGGTGGCTTATGCCTGTAATCCTAGCACTCTGGAAGGCCAAGGGGGGCGGTTCACGTGAGGTCAGGAGTTCGAAACCAGCCTGGCCACCATGGTGAAACCGTGTCTCTACTAAAAGTAGAATAAAAATTAGCCGGGTGTGGTGGCGGGCGCCTGTAATCCCATCTACTCAGGAGGCTGAGGCAGGAGAATCGCTCGAACCCAAGAGGCGGAGGCTGCCTGAGAGAGACTCTGTCTCAAGAAAAAGAAAAAAAGAAAGACATGTAAGAGGAAAATATACACAGGAGAGCCAACGCCAGGCACATCACTTATTGTGTTTTCTGCATTCCCAGCTGCTTAGCTCCTATTTGGGGTGTAACTAGGACTTTGGCGCTACCTGGTTTCGGAAGACGCCCGTCTGCCAGGAGACAGTTGAGCGCTGCTTTATAATTTCCACGGTGAAGCACAGCCAGGTTTCGTTCCGACCATAGGCTTTCCGTAGGTTTTTAAAGTGGAAGTAGAATGTGCCTGGATACATTGCCTCCATCGGGTTTCTGAGGGCACAAGAGAGAAACCCCAATGCAGAGACCCCCCTCCTCGGAGTCCTGGGGGCTGATGCCCACTGAACACCACTCCCTGGACGGCCCTGGGCTCTGGGCCTCCCCCATCCCTCCGCAGCCCTGAGAATGTCTGCTGCTTTCCCAGGCAGGAAGATTGGGAGAGAGAAAGAGGAGGCGATACTGGCAGGGGCAGCAGGGCCTTGGTGTCCTCTCCCAGCTGGAACCCCAGCTCTGGGGCTACCAATGGGACACCCTCAACCTCCCAGTTTTTCTGCCACACATCTCCCAACCCATTAGGAAAATGCAACAGACAATAAAACTCTTCACCCTGAAATAGTTGCTTGAACATTTCAGCTCAATGCCTTCCCCACATTTTACCTTCTGATGATGATGATGATGATTTTTATATTGGGATCACACCAAATTTATTCTTTTTTTTTTTTTTTACATAGGGTCTCACTCTTTCACCCAGGCTGGAGTGCAGTGGCGCAATCTCGGCTCACTGCACTCTCCGCCTCCTGGTTTCAAACGATTCTCCTGCCTCAGCCTCCCAAGTAGCTGGGAATATAGGCGCCCACCACCACACCTGTCTAATTTTTTGTATTTTTAGTAGAGATGGGGTTTTACCATGTTAGCCAGGATGGTCTTGAACTCCTGACCTTGTGATCCGCCCGCCTCGGCCTCCCAAAGTGCTGATTACAAGCGTGAGCCACTGTGCCCTGCCCTAATTTTTGTATTTTTAGTAGAGATTAGGTTTCACCATGTTGGCCAGGCTGGTCTTGAACTCCTGATTTCGTGATCTGCCTGCTTCAGTCTCCCAAAGTGCTGGGATGAGAGGCATGAGTCACTGTGCCCGGCCGGCTGAGGCCACTATCCCAAGTGCTGCATATGAGCTCATGGCATGTGCCTGAGGACTGCAGGGACCATCCCTATTTTACAGAGGAGGTGCCAGAGGCGTACAGAGGCCAGGTAATCTGCCCAAGCCACAGAGCTGGGGCAGCAGATCGAGCTGGGGCCCCTTTCCATGCCAGCCCTGTCCGGCCTCTGCATCACCGGCCTGCAGCGGGGAGCTGTCGGGAACTAGGCTCTCTTCTTACTAAACTTTAAAATAAGAGCATTACTCCTGATCATCATATTTTTTCCTACATTCCATCTTACAGGGGTCATTCTAAAAGGCGAATGGTGCTCACGGAGGAGGAGCCTGTGTCTGGGGTCATGTGCATCCTCCTCTGCTCACACTGGAGGCATCTTTGGAAGAAATGACTTATTTTCTGGTATAGAGACCATTCCCTCCCCCACACCCTCTCCTAAGACTTTGTGTTGAAACAAAGTAAATCTTACAGAAATTCCATCAAAGCACTGAGAACAAAATGCCTGATTGCCCCAATCATCCTTTGGTTTAATTCTCCCAGTTCCAGAGCTCAGGAATGGTGGGAAGCACACAGAGGGAGCACCCTCCCAGGGTGGGGAGCACCAACCCAGCGGTGACTTTGACTTTCCGGGAGAGTCTCAGCAGGGGGCCTGGGCTGGGGCAGGTGGGGGAGGCGGCCCATTCAGAAGCAGCAGTGGGGCGACAACATAGCAGGGCAAAGAGCCTGACTGGGAGTGGGAGCAGCAGAGGAAGCAGAGAGTAGAGAGCCCAGGGCTAGGGCTGGGGCAGGGGGAGGCCAGGGCTGAGGTCCAGCAGGGCCACCAGACAAGATGAGGCAGCAGAGGCCCTGTGGGCAGAGCGCACAGTGGTCCCTGATCTGGGGCTTCATATGCAGCCTCCTTGGCAGGCTTGTCCTGGCCCTGATGTTAGTCCTGGGCTTGGCTTCTATTTCTATCTTCCAGGGCCCTTGTTCCAGGAGGCACCTGCGCTGTGAGTGACCTCCCAGGCCCATCTGAGTGCAGGCCTCACTCCATGCTGCTTTCTCACCTGGACGGGAGGACCTCCAGAGGGACCCCTGGATCCTGCCCTCAGGAATCATCCCAGGGACGCCCCCCACCCAGCAGCTATGTGGTAGGGAGGGAGAGTGAGGGGCAGGTGTCTGCCTCCCCCCATGCCCTCACACTCAAAGGCCACCATTGGAGGGAGGAATAGCAGGTGCGGATGGCCCTCAGATGTCCCCCCACGATGCCACGCGTGCTCCCACACTGAGCTCCTTCCTTCCACATCTCCTGCCCAGTTGTTCCCTGGCAGGCTGAGCTCTTGTCCCTATGTCATGGAAGGGTGGATGCTGGTGTCCCCGGCCACCCTGTCTTGCAGTTTTCTCCTCTGGTCCAAGACCCAGGTGCTCAGTTCCCGTCTCTCTCAAGGGCCTGAGCTCCCTTTCTATGGCCTCTCTGGTCCCTGGTTGCCCTTTTCTATTGTGCTTCCTGGGAGGTTCCTGTTATCTCAAATCTCCCGTTATCCAAGCCTACGCTTTTGTAAAATCTCACTCAACACCCTGGCCAAGATTGCAAAACCCCGTCTCTACTAAAAATACAAAAAGTAGCCGGCATGGTGGCATGCACCTATAATCCCAGATACTTGGGCGGCTGAGACAGGAGAATTGCTAGAACCTGGGAGGCAGAGGTTGCAGTGAGCCGAGATCGCACCACAGCACTCCAGCCTGGGCGACTGAGGGAGAGGTTGTCTCAAAAAAAAAAAAAAAAAAAAAACCTTACACAAATGGGACCTTGATCACTGAGTGTTTGGCTCTTTCTGCATCTCTATCCCTGTGGGGGGGATTTGAGAAGTAACAGGTGTGAGCAGGGGGCCAGGCTGGGTGCTGTTGGGTGGGGAAGCCATGGGGTGCGGCCCAGGGTGCAGCAAAGTCTGGAGGGAGGTGCTGTGAGGGTCAGCGCAGGACTCCTGGGAGACAGACACACAGAACGGGGATCCTTGCACACACCACCCAAGCTTGACCCAAAGCCCCCCTGGGTCATTGTCATGGGCTAAATTGTATCTTCCCAACATTGATATGTTGAAGTCCTCATCCTACCTCCTCACAGGATAACTGTATTTGGAGACAGGTCCACTAAAGTGGTGGTTAAATTAACTCATGGTCCTTAGGGTGGGCCCTAATCCTGTCTGACTGGGGACCATAAACAAGGAGGACATTTAGAGGCAGATAGACCCTAGGGTTGCAGGTGCACAGAGGAACGGCCAGAGAGGACAGGGACAGGAGGAGCGGCCGCAGAGGACACAGCCCTGCCCACCCCTCCACCCTGGACTTGCAGCCTCCAGATCTGTAAGAAAATAAATGCCGGCCCTGTGGGCACCCGCCCGGGCCATCTTCTACGGCAGCCGAAGCCTGAAGCTCTGTTTCCACGGTGGTGGCTCCTTCTCAAGGGCTCAGGTCAGCCTTGAAGGATGTTGCTCAAAGCTTCCAGCTGTCAAGCTTGTGAATATTCATACCCACTTACGTCCAGTGTTATGACAACTTTGGTTATGCCAAGGAGATGGAAGGAGCCAGGTTGGGGATCCCAGGCTGTGGGGAGGGCGGCCTCGGGGGTGGATGGAGGTCGCTCTGGAGGCCAAAGGGGCCTCTCACTCACAGGAGGGGCCCAGGAAAGCAGGGAGGAGGCAGGGAGGTGAAGGGAGCACCAACAGTTGGGGCGAGGGGGTGTAACTATGAGGGCAGGCAGGGGGCAGAAGGGAGGGCAGGAGGGCCTGGCCAGGGGAGGCCTCAGGAGGATCAGCAGGAGGTGAGAGGAGAGAGACCATGAGACCAGAGGGAGACCCTCACCTGAGAATCTCCTTTAGCTTGCAGTGCAGGAATGCATAATTGTCATCGAATTTGTCCCAAGGCATGAATGACTGACCTTCATTGTACACAAAGTTTTCCCAGCAGTATGCAAATTCTGAGATGAAGAGGAGGGAAGCAGTCAGGCTCTCCCCTGACCCTGGTCCTGCCCTCCCAGGCTTTGTCTCCTGGCTGTCAGTTGTGGTCAGTGCCGGCCCTGCCCCTGCAGGCTGCCCTGGGATGCCCCCAGCCATGGCATTGCAGATCCATCCATCTCTCATGCTGTTCCTCCCACTCACGCTCCCCTGACCCCTCCTCCTCTCACCTTCATAGTCCATGATCTTCACGCGAGCCCCTGCCTGATGCAGCCTGCGGAGCGCCCTCCGCCAATCTCTACCCCAGTAGTAGTAGAGGCGGGCGGCAGAGATGGTCAGGGTGACATTAGGGTGCTCAGCCAGGAATTCAATCACCTTCGCCACACAGTCCGGGCAGGGGTTCCAGGATACAAACCAGGTGATCTGGAAGCGCTTGTAAGCAGGCAGCTGGTTGCCACAGAACCGAGAGAGGAAGCACATTTCTGCGTGGTACTGAGGCTGGAAATACACCTGGGAGAGGAGCAGGGGCAGGGGATGCTCTGAGAGGGGGAGCAGGAGGAGAGGGCAGGGTTGGGGCAGTGGGAGGAGGGGCCAGCACAGGAGTCCAGGGGATCTTGCCATTGAAGC
>NC_037678.1:11549673-11563585 GCF_003255815.1 Theropithecus gelada
ACACCTGGGAGAGGAGCAGGGGCAGGGGATGCTCTGAGAGGGGGAGCAGGAGGAGAGGGCAGGGTTGGGGCAGTGGGAGGAGGGGCCAGG
The DNA here is from genome assembly GCF_003255815.1 of Theropithecus gelada. Classification (NCBI taxonomy): domain Eukaryota; kingdom Metazoa; phylum Chordata; class Mammalia; order Primates; family Cercopithecidae; genus Theropithecus; species Theropithecus gelada. Next base: position 11,549,764 of record NC_037678.1, read on the forward strand.
ACAGGAGTCCAGGGGATCTTGCCACTGAAGCTCCTTTCCTCCATCCCCCTGATTAGTTTGAGTGATTGTCTGCTCCAAAGCTCATGTTCAGTGTTAATTGCTATGGTAATGGCCTTAACCATAACCATTACCATTAACCATTAAGAGGTGGCACATACAAGCGGCTATGAGGCTGTGGGGACTGCACCTTTGTGGGTGCCACTGCTGTGGTTATTCAAGGGCGACTTTAGCCCCACTTTCTGTCTCTTGCCCTCTAGCTGGAGGGGCAGTGTGTAAGATTAAACTCCTGCTTCCTCTTGTCCCCGTGGCATGGAGCAGCAGTGACCCGACATCCCAGGCCACTCTGTCTGGAGCGTCCCCGACCTTCTGGCAACAACCTTTACCCCCACGTGACTGTGCAGCTCGCAGGCCCTGGAAAGTCGCTGGTGCCTTGACAGTGGACTTCCCAGCGTCCAGAACTCGAGACAGCACATTTCTATTCATTGTCAATGTCCCCGTCTCAGTCCTGCTGTTGAAGCATCACAAGGTGCACCAAGACACGTGCTTCCCTTCGTTTGGGAGTTTTCCCAGCCCTGTTCACGGCCTCATGCGTGAATTCTGGCATCCATTCTCCCAGGCATCCATTCACCAGGCATCCTCAGCCCCTGCTGTGGCCTAGCCCTCTGGGGTCGGCCTTGTTCCCTCCCTGCCATCTGTTGGGGAGGCCACTGGACTTGCGCTCTCCCATGTGGTGGGGGGCACTGGCCAAGGGGGCTACTGAGCACTTGAAATGGGGCTCTGATGAGAGACCTGGGCACCTGAAAAATACATCATACACCGCTCATTTCTCTTTTTGTTGTTGTTGTTGTTGAGACATGGTTTCGCTCTTGTTGCCCAGGCTGGAGTGCAATGATGCAATCTCAACTCACCATAACCTCTGCCTCATGGGTTCAAGCGATTCTCCTGCCTCAGCCTCCCAAGTAGCTGGGATTACAGGTGACTGTCACCACGCTTGGCTAATTTTTTTGTATTTTTAGTAGAGACGGGATTTCACCATGTTGGCCATGCTGGTTTTCGAACATCTGACCTCAGGTGATCCACCGGCCTCAGCCTCCGAAAGTGCTGGGATACAGGCGCCAGCCACCCCGCTAGCATGGCTTACACGGCTCATTTCAAAGACTCAGCATGACAAGAAAAAGAAACTTCATTATCTTGTCAAGAATTTTATGTTAAATAATCTTGAAGTAATGTTAGCTACATTGGATTAAATAAAATATTAAAATTAGGCCGGCACTGTGGCTCACACCTGTAATCCCAACACTTTGGGAAGCCGAGGCAGGTGGATCACCTGAGGTCTGGAGTACAAGACCAACCTGGCCGACATGGTAAAATCTGGTCTCTATCAATAATACAAAAAAAAAAAAAAATTACCCGCACATGGTGGTGGGCACCTGTAATCCCAGCTACTCGGGAGTCTGAGGCAACAGAATTGCTTGAACCCAGGAGTCAGAGGTTGCAGTGAGCTGAGATTGCATCATTGCACTCCAGCCTGAGCAACAAGAGAGAAACTCTGTCTCAAAGAAAAAAAAAAACAAGGCCTTTTGTGCAGAGGCAAACCCCCTCCACGATCCGATCCCAGGACGGTCCAGCGGGAAGGTCAGGGCCACGGACTTGGAAAGTGTGGGAGAGAAGGGCACCCTGGACAGCCCGCCGCCGGGCATTTCACTCGTCAGTGCGTGGTTTGCTTTCCCAGCTGGCTTAGCTCCTGCCTGCAAAGTGATTGGAGTCTGGGTGGTACCTGGCCTCGAAAGATCTTTGTGCCCCAAGTGGGCATTGAGGGGCCCCTTGTTTTCACTTCGTAGCACAGCCAGACGGTATTCCGACGAGAAAGGATGGGTCTGTTATTAAAGTTGTAGAAGAATGTGTCTCGATACATTCGCTCCACTGTGTTTCTGAAGACACAAGAGAGAAACCAGCCAATGCAGAGAGCGCTCCCAGGAGCCCTCCGCACTGATGTCCGCTAAACACAGCTCCCTGGACGGCTCTGGGCCTCCCCCATCTCTCCACAGCCCTGAGAATTTCTGCTTCCTTCCCAGGCAGGAAGACCGGGGAGAGAGCAAGAAAAGGGGGTGCTGGCAGGGGCGGCAGGACCGGGGTGACCTCTTCCCGCTCAGGGCCCAGCTCTGGTCATTCCAGGGGTACATTCCCCACCCTCCCGGTATTTCTCCCACCTACTCTCCAACGCATTAGTAAAATGCAAAAGAGAATAAAGTTATTGGCTGGCCTCTATGGCTCATAACTGTAATCCCAGCCTTTTGGGAGGCCGAGGTGGGCCGATCATTGAGGTCAGGAGTCTGAGACTAGTCTCATCAACATGGTGACACCCAGTCTCTACTAAAAACACAAAAATTAGCCAGGCATGGTGGCGGGTGCGTGTAATCCCAGCCACTCAGGAGGCTGAGGCAGGAGAATCACTTGAACGTGGGAGGCAGAGGTTATAGTGAGCCGAGATCGTGCCATTGCACTCCAGCCTGGGCAACAAGAGCGAACATTCATCTCAAAAAAAAAAAAAAAAAAAAAAAGATTTAAAACAAAATATTTTTAAATAATAATTTTTTTTTAAAAATCATAGATTTTAACCTTTCAGCCAGTTCCTTCCTGACATTTCACCTCAGTATATTACTATTTTTAAATCACGGTAGAACTGAATTCTGAGGCCCAGGCCACTCTTCTAAGTGCTGCGTGGGTATGAGCTCATGTGAGGCTGCCCTAGGCCTGAAGGGGCCATTCCCATCTTACAGAGGAGGGGCCAGAGGTGCAGAGAGGTGGGGTAACCTGCCCAGGCCACAGAGCTGGGGATGGATGGGGCTGGGCCTCTTATCAGACAAGCCCTGTCCAGTGTCTGTATCACTGGCCCTGCAGGAGGGAGTCATTGGGGACCGGGCTCTCTTCTTACTAAATTTTAAAATAAAAGCATTTCTCCTGATCATGGAGGCTTTTTTCCCCCCATATATTCCATGTTTTTTATTTTGTTTTTGTTTTCTTTTGAGACTAAATTTCGCTCTTGTTGCCCAGGCTGGAGCGCAATGGCACGATCTCGGCTCACTGCAACCTCCGCCTCCTGGGTTCAAGCGATTCTCCTGTCTCAGCCTCCAGAGTAGCTGGGATTACAGGCACCCGCCACCGCACCTGGCTAATTATGTATTTCTAGTAGAGACAGGGTTTATCCATGTTTGTCAGGCTGGTCTCGAACTCCCGACCTCAGGCAATCCGCCTGAATTGGCTTCCCAAAGTGCTGGGATGAGCTCACAGGCGTGAGCCACCGCGCCCGGCCACTATATTCCATGTTACTGGTGTCATTATAAATGGTGAATGCTGATCGTAGAGGAAGAGTGTGTGTTTGGGGTCATCTGCATCTTCCTCTGCCCACAGTGGAGACATCCTTGGAAGACATGATTTATCTTGTGCTTCAGAGACCATTCCCTCCCCACACCCTCTCCTAAGACTTGGTATTTAAAGCAAAGTAAATCTTACAGAAAATCCATCGAAGCTCTGTGAACAAAATTCCACATTGCTCCCATCATCCTTTGGTTCAATTCTCCCAGTTCCAGAGTTCAGGAATGGCAGGAAGCACACAGAGGGAGCACCCTCCCAGAGCAGTGAGCACCAGCCCTGCCATGACTTTTGGGGGAGAGTCTCAGTAGGGGGCCTGGGCTGGGGCAGGTGGAGGAGGCGGCCCATTCAGAAGTAGCAGTGGGGCGACCACAGAGCAGGACAAAGAGCCTGGCTGGGAGTGGCGGGGGCAGGGGAGTCAGAAGGGAGGGAGCCCAGGGCTGGGGCTGGGGCAGGGGAGTGGGGGACCAAGGTTGAGGCCCAGCAGGGCCACCAGGCAGGAAGGGGCAGCAGAGAGGCCCAGCGGGTCGAGCAGGCAGCGGTACCTGAACTGAGGCTTCATCCTTGGCTGGCCAGTCCCAACTATGATCTTTGTCTGGAGCAGGAGGGTTTCACTTTCTGCTACAGGCTCCTGGTTTTAGGACAGCCCTCCTTAAAGTGACCTCCCAGGGTCTCGTAGTCATGGCCCCTCCCTCTTCCTGCTCTGGCGCTGGAGTGGGAGGCTCTGGGATGCTTTATCTTCCTCAGGCTCTCATCCTCTTTCTGTTTTTCTCTGGGGTCGTCCCCCTGGCAGAGGGACCTCTGATAAAGACAGGCCGCTCTGTGCGGCAGGACCCAAGGTAACTGCAAAGGGAAAGAGAAAGTCTTTGCAGCCAGAGACTGGGAGGTGGGTCCACACCAGGCTGAGCCAGCAGAGCACAAGCTCCTCCCCTGGTGGTCCCGCCCAGCTGGAGCCGCCTCTCCACCCTCAAGACAGACAGGCTGATGCCTCTGCAGGGACCCCTGGATCCTGCCCTCAGGGGTCATCCCAGAGATGGTCTCCACCCAGCAGCCATGGGGACAGGGAGGAAGAGTGAAGGGTCAGGCGTCTGCCTCCCCCCAGGCCTTCACACTCGGAGGCCACCATGGGAGGGAGGGACAGCAGGTGGGTGTGGGCCTCAGATGTCCCACCAGGATGCCATGTGCGTCCCCGCACTGAGCTCTTTCCTTCCTGCTTCTCCTTCTTCCCCATCTCCTGCCCGGAGTTGCTCCCTGGTAGGCTGAGCTCTGGCCTCCTCTTGTCCCCATGCCATGGAAGGGCAGCGGCTGGTGTCCCAGGCCAGCCTGTCTGGAGCCTCCCTGTGGGTCTCACAGCTCCCTTCCCCTGGTAGTGTCCTCCCATGGTGCAGAGACCTAAAAATTACACAGAGTATACATTTGGATTTTTATTTGCTTGCTTTTGCTTTTTGTGGTTGTTTTGTTTGTTTGTTTGTTTGTTTTTTGAGACGGAGTCTTGTTCTGTTTACCCATGCTGGAGTGCAGTGGCATGATCTCAGCTCACTGCAACCTCCGCCTGCCAGGTTGAAGCGATTCTCTTGCCTCAGCCTCCCATGTAATTGGGATTACAGACCGCCACCCCTATGCCTGGCTAATTTTTGTATTCTTAGTAGAGACAGTGTTTCTCCTTGTTGGTCAGGCTTACAGGCGCCCACCATTATGCCTGGTAATTTTTGTGTTTTTAGTAGAGACAGGGTTTCTCCATGTTGTTCAGCTGGTCTTGAACTCCCAGTCTGAGGAGATCCACACACCTCGGCCTACCAAAGTGCTGGGATTACAGATGTGAGCCACCGCGCCTGGCCACAGTGTATAAATTTGGAAAGGAGACTTTATTTCTTGTTAAGAATGACAGCCTGCAGGTGGCCATCCTGCAGCCTGGGAAGAGCAGCCTCTGGGAAACACCAGAGACAGACATTTAGAAGCAGGAGGGGTTGGGGCAGGAGCTTTATGCTGAAGGGGTTGGCTAAACATACATATTCAACAGGCTACAGGAGGAGCTATGAATATTCATGTAGGTGGCTGCAGTCCGTGCTTATTGAACAAACATGTGTGTAACACATGATCCCAGGCGGGCACGGTGGCTCACGCCTATAATCCCAGCACTTTGGGAGGCTGAGGCAGGTGGATCATCTGAGGTCAGTGTCAGGCCTCTGAGCCGGAGCTAAGCCATTGTAACCTCTGTGAACTGCACATATACATCCAGATGACCTGCAGCAGCCAAGGAGTCTGGAGCAGTTGAAAAACCACAAAAGAAGTGAAACAGCCAGTTTCTGCCTTAACTGATTAACCAACCTTGAGACATTCCACCGTTATGACTTGCTCCTGCCCTGCCCTAACTGATCAATCGATCTTATGACACTTCTCCTGGACAATGGGTCTCATGGTCTCCCCACCATGCACCTTGTGACCCCCTCCCCTGCTGACAACAGATGACCACCTTCGACTGTAACTTTCCGCTGCCTACCCAAGTCCTATAAAGCTGCCCCTGTCCTATCTCCCTTCGCTGACTCTCTTTTCAGACTCAGCCCTCTTACACCCAAGTGAATAAACAGACTTATTGCTTACACAAAGCCTGTTTAGGTAGTCTTCTATATGGACACGCGTGACAGTCAGGAGTTCGAGACCAATCTGGCCAATATGGTAAGACCTCGTCTCTATTAAAACTACAAAAATTAGCCAGGCCTGGTGGCGGGTGCCTGTAATTCCAGCTACTCAGGAGGCTGAGGCAGGAGAATCACTTGAACCTGGGAGGTGGAGGTTGCAGTGAGCCGAGATCGCGCCACTGTCCTCCAGCCTGGGAGACAGAGTGAGAGTCCATCTCAAAACAAAACAAAAAAAAAACGAACAAAACAAACAAACAAAAATCTAAAAAAAAAAAAAAAGCCACCGTATAATCCCTCCTCACATTGCGGTGGAGACAACATTTAAATGTACCACAATTAAGTCTGTATGTCAAAAGGTCCTTTCAGAACATGGAGGCACCGAGATTTTCCAGGTCTGTAAACCACGCAGAACCAGTCCGTGGTCCATGGTCTGTGGTCCATGGTCTTCTGATCTGGAGAAAGTCACTGAAATCAGTCTCTTGTGCAGGGAAAGCAGGAATGAGGGCTGTGGAGCAGGGGCTCTGTGGCTCCGTGTCAGGACGCTGGATGAGCTGTGATTGTTTTCATCTTTATCTGGAGGCAGTGCTTGTTTAGCTGCTAGAGCAAAAGAAAAACTCTGTGGCAGGCAGAACAGAGTTTACTGTTGAAGTGTGGGCTGTGTGACCTCACCCTTGCCTGGCACGGCCTGAGGTCCTGGTTGTGATTTGGTATCTTATTGCCATGAAGAGTCTGTTCTGGTTCTGCCCGTCTTACGATTCTGTTTTAACATTACCGCTGGTCAGTTTTTTCTAAACTGCAAAAGGGCCGGGTGATAATGAGGCGTGCCTGACCTTCCCTCCCATCACACCCGGGAACTCAGTTTTAAGGTTTTTCTGAGATATCCTTGGCCACTAGGGACCAAAGCTAGTGGGGGGATCGGGGGGGCCAAAGATTTTAGTTTTACTTCATAGGCCTGAAGACTAAGCTCTGATTTGTTTGTATTTAATCTTGCCCAGAATCCTATCTAAGGGATCTGGGGACTCATGCCTTACAAACCACACATCCTCGTCAGAGGGGTTCTATTTTTATTTTATTGTATTGTATTTTAATTGAGGCCGAGTTTTGCTCTTCTTGCTCAGGCTGGAGTGCAATGGTGCGGTCTCGGCTCACTGCAACCTCCGCCTCCCGGGTTCAAGCAATTCTCCTGTCTCAGCCTCCCAAGTAGCTGTCATTATAGGTGCCCGCCACCACGCCTGGCTAATTTTTGTATTTTTAGTCGAGACAGGGTTTCACCATGTTGGCCAGGCTGGTCTCAAACTCCTGACCTCAGGTGATCCACCCGCCTCGGCCTCCCAAAGTGCTGGGATTACAGACATGAACCACCGCGCCTGGCACAGATGGGTTTTATTTAACCCTGTATATTGTGAGTTACTTTCCAATCTGACTCAGGCACAACATTATGTGACAAAGAAAAAAGACAAAATATTTTACCCCAAAACACGTTTCTTTGCCATATCGTGAAAAGGCCCTGCAAAGTTGTCCTTCGTGGGGGAAAGTCTGCATCTGTAAAGAATCTCTATTAATATAGCTGGATCTTTTCTTCTAGGCCCTCCCAGTCCTAAACAGATTAATTAATTGCACCTTTTAAAGACCTGAATGGGAAACATTTGTCATCTATTGTCTCTAAGGGCAGCCACTATGAGACTTCAAAAGAACCTTGGTCTCCACAGTCTTTTATCTTAACCTGAACATTTCCTTTCTGTGGATGCCAGGTCTCTAGACAAACTCACCCAATCGTCAACCAGAAAATGTTTCAATTTATCTGTAGCCTGGAAGAGCCCCAGCCCTCCTCCCCTCACTTTGAGTTGTACGACCTTTCTGGACCAAACCAATGTATTTCTTTTCTTTTCTTTATTTTGAGACGGAGTCTTGCTCTGTCACCCAGACTGGAATACAGTGGCGTGGTCTTGGCTCACTGCAACCTCTGCCTCCTGGGTTCAAGTGATTCTCCTGCCTCAGTCTCCCAAGTAGCTGGGATTAAATGTGCCCGCCACCACACCTAACTAATTTTTTGTATTTTTAGTAGAGACGGGGTTTCACCATGTTAGCCAGGCTGGTCTTGAACTCCTGACCTCGTGATCCACCTGCCTCGGCCTCCCAAAGTGCTGGGATTACAGGCATGGGTCACCGCGCCCAGCTTCTGTATTTCTTAAATGTATTTGATGGATATCTCATGCTTCTCTAAAATATATAAAACCAAATTCTTATCTAAGGAGTCTGGGGAGTCATGCCACACCCCTACCACCTTGGATACATGTTCTCAGGGCCTCCTGAGCGCTGTCACGGCCCATGGTCACTGGTATTTGGCTCAGAACACATCTCTTCAAATATTTTACAGAGTTTGACTCTTTTCGTTGACAGGCCCAAGACCCAGGTGCCTACTCCCTGTCTCCTCTGAGGGCTCGAGCTTCCGGTTCTCTAGCCCCTCTGGTTCCTGGTTGCCCTTCTACTTTCTGTTCTGCTTTCTCGAAAAGCTCTGGGCATCTCAAGCCTCCATGTGGTACCCAATTCTACTTTTTATTGAAAATCTTACTTAAACACCAGCTTGATCACTGATCAAGTTTTCTTGGCTCTTTCTCTTTCACGTTCCCTAGGCTGTGTCCTAGCCCAGTGGTGCACTGTTGGGAGGGATTTGACAAAGGAGGGGCATGAGCAGGAGGGAGGGCTGGGTGCTCTTGGGTGCAGGAGGGTGGGCTGGGTGGAGCACCAAGGAAGATCTGGGTGGAGGGGCTGTGAGGGTCAGGTCGAGACTCCCCTGGGAGACAGACACACAGGACAGGAACCCCTGCACACCCCACTCAGGCCCACCCACAATGACTGCAGCTTGTTGCCGTGTTGCCCTGTTTCTCCCAAAAATCAGTATATTGAAGCCCTAACCCCTCTACCTCAATGTGTGCTTGTATTTGGAGACAGGTCCTTTTCAACAGATGACTGATTAATTAATTAATTAATTAATTTTTTTGGAGACGGAGTCTTACTCTGTCACCCAAACTGGAGTGCAGTGGCACCATCTCGGCTCACTGCAACCTGTGCCTCCCTGGTTCAAGCGATTCAAGCCTCAGCCTCCGGAGTTGCTGGGATTCCAGGTGTCCACCACCACACCCAACTACTTTTGGAATTTCAGTAGAGATGGGGTTTCATCATGTTGGCCAGGCTGACCTCCACCTCCGCCACCTTGGCCTCGCAAAGTGCTGGGATTACAGGCGTGCGCCACCACACCCAACCCAAATTAATTAATTAATTATTATTATTATTTTTTATATGCAGTCTCACTCTGTCTTCCAGGTTGGAGTGCAATGGCGCGATCTCGGCTCACTGCAACCTCTGCCTTCCAGGTTCCAGCGATTCTCCGGCCTCAGCCTCCCGAGTAGCTGAGATTACAGGCGTCCACTACCACACCCAGCTAATTTTTTGCATTTTTAGTAGAGACGGGGTTTCACCATGTTGACCAGGCTTGTTTCAAACTCCTGACCTCAAGTGATCCTCTGGCCTCGGCCTCCCAAAGTGGTAGGATTACATGTAGGCATGAGCCACCACGCCCGGCCGAGATGATTAATTTAAATGAGACCTCTACTGTGGGCACAAATTCACTTGGCTGGTGTCCATAAAGGAGGAGGTCTGCCAGGTGCTGTGGCTCTTGCCTGTAATCTCAGCACTTTGGGAGGCCGAGGTGGGCAGTCAGGAATTCGACACCAGCCTGGCCAACATGGTGAAACCCCATCTCTACTTAAAAATACAAGAATTAGTGGAGAGTGGTTCGGGGCACCTGTAATCCCAGCGACTCAGGAGGATGAGGCAGGAGAATCGCTTGAACTTGGGAGGTAGAGGCTGCAGTGAGCAGTGATCGTGCCATTGCACTCCAACCTGGGCAACAGAGTAAAACTCCGTCTCAAAAAAAAAATAAAAGATCAGGTACGGTGGCTCATACCTGTAATCCCAGCACTTTGGGAGGCCGGGGAGGGTGGATCACCTAAGCTCACGAGTTCGAGACGAGCCTGAGAAAAATGGAGAAACCCCCTTCTCTACCAAAACTACAAAATTAGCCAGGCGTGGTGGCGCATACCTGTACTCCCAGCTACTCAGGAGGCTGAGGCACAAGAATCGCTTGAACCCTGAAGGTGGAGGTTGCAGTGAGCCAAGATTGTGCCATTGCACTCCAGCCTGAGCAACAAGAGTAAAACTCAGTCTCAAAAAAAAAAAAAAAAAGATGATATTTGGAGGCAGAGAGACCCCAGTGGTGCAGGTGCACAGAGGAAAGGCCACAGAGGACACAGCCAGAAAGAGGAGCAGCCTCAGAGCAAACAACCCCACCCACCCCTCAAACTAGGACCTGCAGCCTCCAGATCTGCGAGAAAATAAATGCCTGCCATGTGGACACCTGGCCCGGGACATCTTCTATGGAGGCCAGAGCACGAAGGGTCATTTTTATAGAGTCATTCTCTAATAACTTACATCTGCCTTGAAAATGTCAAGTCAAATTTAAAGTGTGGAGAAGAGCCTTTAAATTTCACATTTCATTTGCAAAGAAATAATTGTAATTTGGGACATACACGCAGTCCGGGTGGTGTTCACCGGAGGTTGCCGGAGAACAAAGAGACGGCAACACGTTTTATGAAAAGGAGAAATGGGCTAGGCGCTGTGGCTCATACCAGCAATCCCAGCAATTTGGGAGGCCAAGGAGGGCGGATCACCTGAGGTCAGGACATTAAGACCAGCCTAAGCCAGGACTGGTGACTCACACCTGTAATCCCAGCACTTTGGGTGTCCGAGACGGCTGGATCACCAGGTGAGGAGTTCAAGACCAGCCTGACCAAAATGCTGAAACCCCATCTCTACTAAAAACACAAAAATTAGCCAGGTGTGGTGGCATGCACATGTAATCCCAGTTACTCGGGAGGCTGAGGTAGGAGAATAGCTTGAAACTGGGCGACAGAGGTTGCAGTGAGCCCAGTTCACACCATTGCACTCCAGCCTAGGTGACAGAGCAAGACTTCGTCTCCAAAAAATAAAATAAAAATAAGACTGGCCTGGGCAACATGACGAAACCTGTTTTTACTAAAAATACAAAAATTAGCCTGGCGTGGTGGTGCGCACCTGTAATCCCAGCTACTCGGGAGGCTGAGACAGGAGAATCACTTGAACAAGGAAGGCAGAGGTTGCAGTGAGCCGAGGCTGCGCCATTGCACTCCAGCCTGGGTGACAGGGCGAGACACCGTTTCAAAAAAAAAAAAAAAGGAGAAACGTTCTCTTGCCCTTTGGGAAAGCCCGTGGGCACTAGGAAGGGTTGGGAGCTGGGAGGTTCCATTGCTGAGTCGCTGCTTTTGGAGCAAGGAGTCCAAGACTTACAGCCATTTATCGCAGAAGCTATGGATAAAGCTGGTTTCAGGGTACAACGCACAGTTTCGGCAGTCAGGCTTGCAGAGAAGTCCATTTTGGGAGCAATGGTGTGTGGCCTGACTGCTTTTCCTCCCTGGCTCCTGGCCTCTGTTTTAGCTGGGTAGGACATCAATGACTCAATTCATAGGATGAAATTTACAAAGGATGTTTCTCAAAACTTCTGATATTCAATTTACATATATTCATACCCATTTAGGTTGAGTTAATTTATTGATTTATTTTCAGAGGGGGTCTCAATCTGTTGCTCAGACTGGAGTTCTGTGGTGTGATCTCAGTTCACTGCAGCCTCCACCTCCCCAGCTCAAGCAATCCTCCCACTTCAGCCTCCCAAGTAGCTTAAACTACAGGTGCATGGAACCACACCTAGCTTTTTTTTTTTCTGTATTTTTTTTTGTAGAGATGGGGCTTTGTCATGTGGCCCAGGCTGGTCTCAAATTCCTGGGCTCAAGCAATTCTCCCAACTCTGCCTGCCAAAGGCATGAGTCACTGTGGCCAGCCTAGACTAAGTTTAATAAGATTTGGTTATGTAGCCGGGTGGGGTGGCTCACGCCTGTAACCCCAGCACTTTGGGAGGCAGAGATGGGCAGATCACCTGAGGTCAGGAGTTCAAGACCAGTCTGGCCAATGTGGTGAAATCCAGTCACTATTAAAAATACAAAAAAAAAAAAAAAAATTAGCTGGACGTGGTGGCAGGCACCTGTTATTCCAGCTACTCAGAGGCTGAGACAGGAGAATCACTTGAACCAGCTAGGTGGAGTTTGCAGTGAGCCGAGATTCAGCCATTGCACTCCAGTCTGGGTGACAGAGCGAAACTCCATCTCAAAAAAAAAAAAAAAAAAAAAAAAAATTTTTTTTGATTATGCTGGGGAGATGGGAAGAGGCAGGTTAGGAGCACCCAGGCTGGGGAAACAGGACTGGGGAGGTGGATGGGTAGCCATAGAAGCAGAAAGGGGCCTCTGAAGGAAGAGCCTGGGAGAGCGGGGAGGAGGTGGTGAGGCAGGGGAGCACAGTGGAATGGCCCTGAGGGCAGGAGGGGCTCAGGATGACCAGGCAAAAGCAGAGCTGGTCCAGGGTGGAGGGGAGGCCCACGTAGCATGAGCAGGAGGCTAGAGGAGACAGACCATGAGGCCCGGGGAGACCCCTCACTGAAGAATCTTCCGTAGGCGTCTTTCCAGAAATCGAAAGTTGGTATTTATTCCCTTCCAAGGCTTGAATGGCTCACCATCATCGCACACAAAGTTTTCCCAACAATATTTAAAATCTGAGAAAAAACGAGGAGAAAGCAGTGAGGACCCAGCAGGCCTCTATCCAGGCCCTGGTCCCTCCCCTCCCAGGCCAGGTCTCCTGGCTGCCAGTTACAGTGGACGCTGGCCCCATCCCTGCAGGCTTCCCGGGGACACTGTCCCGCCCCACGGCATTGGAGACTCACCTGCCCCTCATGCTGTCCCTCCCGCACCCGCTCTCCTCAGCCCCCCACATCTCACCTTCGTAGCCCATGATCTCCACGGAGGCCCCTTCCTCACTTAGGCTGCGGAGCCCCTCCTGGTAATCTGTATCCCAGAAGTAGTAGAGGCGGGCGGTATAGATGGTGAGCTGCACGTTGCTGTACCTGGCCAGGAACTCCGCCACCTCCCCTGCACACTCTGGACAAGGGCTCCAAGATGTGTACCAGGTGACCTGGTAGTTTTTCTTAGGAGACAGTGGGTTGTCGCGGAACCAAGAGAGGAAGCACCTTTCTGCATGACAATGGGTCTCAGGATCAACCTGGGGAAGGAGGAGGAGGAGAGCAGGGGGAGCTCAGACCAGGAGAGGGAGGAGTGCAGGGGTGGGGCGATGGGAGCAGAGGGCGGGCCTGGAGCCCCAGGGCGTTTCCTTATTTATTTATTTTTGGGACATGGTCTCTCTCTGTTGCCCAGGCTGGGGTGCAGTGGTGCCATCTGGGCTGACTGCAGCCTCGACCTCCCAAGCACAAGGAATCTTCCCACCTCAGCCTCCCGATTAGCTGAGGTTGCAGGTGTGTGCTGCCACGCCTGTCTAAATTTTTTTTTGTAACGTTTGTGGAGACATAGTTTCGCCATGTTGCCTTGGCTGTTCTTGAACTCTTGGGCTCAAGCGATCCTCCTGCCTCAGCCTACCAAATTTCTAGGACTATGAGCATAAACCACACGCACGACCTTATTTTATTTCTTTACTTTTCATTTTTCTGGGTACATAGTAGGCCCCAGGGCGTTTTATTCATTGAGTTTCCCTTATTCCATTCTTCTCCTTCCTTTTTATTTTTTTGTTTTTATTTTTTACGAGATGGAGCCTTGCTCTGTCATGCAGGCAGGAGAGCAGTGGCGTGATTTCAGCTCATTGCAACTTCTACCTCCTGG
>NC_037678.1:11567640-11602200 GCF_003255815.1 Theropithecus gelada
ACCGAGAGAGGAAGCACATTTCTGCGTGGTACTGAGGCTGGAAATACACCTGGGAGAGGAGCAGGGGCAGGGGATGCTCTGAGAGGGGGAGCAGGAGGAGAGGGCAGGGTTGGGGCAGTGGGAGGAGGGGCCAGCACAGGAGTCCAGGGGATCTTGCCATTGAAGCTCCTTTCCTCCATCCCCCTGTTTAGTTTGAGTGATTGTCTGCTCCAAAGCTCATGTTCAGTATTAATTGCTATGGTAATGGCCTTAAGAGGTGGCACCTACAAGCAGCTGTGAGGCTGTGGGGACTGCACCTTTGTGGGTGCCACTGCTGTGGTTATTTAAGGGCAACTTTAGCCCCACTTTCTGTCTCTCGCCCTCTAGCTGGAGGGGCAGCGGGTCAGACTAAACTCCTGCTTCCTCTTGTCCCCGTGGCATGGAGCAGCAGTGACCCGACATCCCAGGCCACGCTGTCTAGAGCATCCCCGACCTTCTGGCACTAACCTTCACCCCCACGTGACTGTGCAGCTCGCAGGCCCTGGAAAGTCGCTGGTGCCTTGACAGTGGACTTCCCAGCGTCCAGAACTCGAGCCAGCACATTTCTATTCATTGTCAATGTCCCCGTCTCAGTCCTGCTGTTGAAGCATCACAAGGTGCACCAAGACATGTGCTTCCCTTCGTTTGGAAGTTGTCCCAGCCCTGTTCGCGGCCTCGTGCCTGAATTCTGGCATCCATTCTCCCAGGCATCCATTCACCAGGCATCCTCAGCCCCTGCTGTGGCCTGGCCCTCTGGGGTCGGCCTTGTTCCCTCCCTGCCATCTGCTGGAGAAGCCACTGGACCTGCGCTGTCCCATGTTGGGGGGCACTGGCCAAGGGGGCTACTGTGCACCTGAAACGGGGCTCTGATGAGAGACCTCAGCACATGAAAAATACACCATACACTGCTCATTTCAGTGTGAGAAGAAAAAGAAACTTCACTATCTCACAAATAATTTTATGTTAATCAATGTTGAAGTAATATGTTAGCTACATTGGATTAAATTAAATATTAAAATTACTTTTACCAGTTTTTGTCGCCTTTTTAGCGTGTGGGGACTGGAAACACTTGTGCTTCACTCCTGAGTCCTGGGTGTTTCCATGGCCAGCACCGCTGTAGGTCAGGCCTGCCCAGCACACAGACGACTCCCTCTCCAAACACACTCTGAAAAGTTTCCTGCCTGGGCGGAGGGGGCCGTAGGGATGGGTGGGACAAGGCGGGGAACTTAGTGTCCTGAGTCGGGGTGGCAGGGTGAGGAGTGAGGGTTCACCATCCTGTGATGATGCATTTTTGCCATGGAGGAATCAGGGCAGTGGCCAGGGCAGTCAAGCAGGAAGGTCTGGGCCACAGACTTAAGATATGTGGGGAGTGGAGGCCGGGCGCAGTGGCTCACACCTGTGTTCCCAGCACTTTGGGAGGCCGAGATGAGCGGATCACCTGAGGTCAGGAGTTCAAGGCCAGCCTGGCCAACATGGTGAAATCCCGTCTCTATTAAAAATACAAAAAATTATCTGGGCATGGTGGCAGGCACCTGTAATCCCAGCTATTCAGGCAGCTGAGGCAGGATAATCGCTTGAAACCAGGAGGCGAAAGTTGAATGAGCCAAGATTGAGCCATGGCACTCTAGCCTGGACGACAAGAGCAAAACTGTGTCTCAAAAAAAAAAAAAAAAGAAAGAAAGAAAGAAAGAAAGAAAAGAAAAAAAGAAATGTGGGATGTGGCCAGGCACACTGGCTCACGCCTGTAATCCCAGAACTTTGGGAGGCCAAGGCAGGTGAATCACCTGAGATCAGGCGTTCGAGACCAGCCTGCTCAACATGGTGAAAACCCATCTCTACTGAAAATAGTAAAATTAGCCTGGTGTGGTGGCGGGTGCCTGTAGTCCCAGCTACTCAGGACGCTGAGGCAGGAGAATCGCTTGAACCCAGGAGACAGAGGTTGCAGTAAGCCGAGATCGCACCACTGCACTTCAGCCTAGGCGACAGATGGAGACTCTGTCTCAAAATAAATAAATAAATAAATAAGAAAGAAAGAAAAAAAATAAATGTGGGAAAAAATATACAATTGAGAGGCCGCCACCGGGCATTTTATTTACGTGTTTTCTGCATTCCCAGCTGCTTAGTTCGTACCTACGATTCGACTGAAGTTTGGGTCGTACCTGGCCTTGAAAGACCCCTGTGTCCCAAGGGAGCTTTGAGGGGTCCTTCTTTATTTTCACTTCGTAGCACAGCCAGGTGTAGCTCCGACCATAGAGGATGGGTTCGTTTTCAAAGTTGTAGTCGAATGTCTGTGGATCCATCCACTCCATCGGATTTCTGAAGGCACAAGAGAGAAACCGTCCTATACAGAGAGCCCTCCCTGGAGTCCTCAGGGCTCATGTCCACTGAACACAGCTCCTGGGATGGCCCTGGGCCTCCCCCACGCCTCCACAGCCCTGAGAATTTCTGCTGTCTTCCCAGGCAGGAAGACTGAGGGGAGAGGAAGAGGAGGGGATGCTGGCAGGGGCGCCAGGGCCGGGGCGATCTCTCCCAACTCGGGCCCAACTCTGGCCTTTCCAGGGGTACATTCCCCACCCTCTCAGTATTTCTGCCAACCCACTGCCCAACTCATTAAGAAAATGCAAAAGATAATAAAACTCTTCACCCTTAAAAAATGGCTTTTAACCTTTCAGCTCAATACCTTCCTGATGCTTCACTTTGCATGTTAACATTATTTTAAAATCATGGTTGAACCGATTTCTGAGGCCCAGGCCACTCTTCTAAGTGCTGCGTGGGTATGAGCTCATGTGAGGCTGCCCTAGGCCTGCCGGGGCCATTCCTATCTTACAGAGGAGGGGCCAGAGGCGCAGAGAGGTGGAGTAACCTGCCCAGGCCACAGAGCTGGGGGCAGATGGAGCTGGGGCCCCTTTCCAGGCCAGCCCTGTCCAGTCTCTGCATCACAGGGCCCTGCAGGGGAAAGCTGTTGGGAACTGGGCTCTCTTTTCACTAAATTTTAAAATCGGAACATTTCTCCTGATCATTGCGTTCTTTCTCACATTCCATGTTACTGGTCATGTTCTAAAAGATGAAGAGTGACCTTGGAGTGGAACCTGTCTGGGGCCATCTGCTGACTCTGGAGTCATCCTTGGACGATATGATTCATCTTGTGCTTCAGAGATCATTCCCTCCCCACACCCTCTCCTAAGACTTTGTATTTAAACAAAGTAAATCTTACAGAAAGTCCAACAAAGCGCTGTAAACAAAATACCTGATTGCCCCAATCATCCTTTAGTTCAATTCTCCCAGTTCCTGAGTTCAGGAATGGTGAGAAGCACACAGAGGGAGCACCCTCTCAGGGCGGGGAGCACCAGCCTGGCCATGACTTTCAGTGGATAGTCTCAGCAGGGGGCCTGGGCTGTGGCAGGTGGGGAAGGTTGCCCATTCAGAAACAGCAGTGGGGCAACCACACAGCAGGGCAAGTAGCGTGGCTGGGAGTGGGGATAGCAGGGAAGCCAGAGGGAAGGAAGTCTGGGGCTGGGGCTGGGGCAGAGGGAGGCCAGGGCTGAGGCCCAGCAGGACCACCAGACAGGAAGGGGCCGGAGGGACCCGGGCGGACTGAGTGGGCAGCGGTACCTGATCTGTGGATTCAGCCTCTTAGATATGCTTGTCCCAGTCCCGCTCTTTTTTTTTTTGAAGCGCTGTGGTTTCACTTCCTGCTTACAGCGCCCTTGCAGTTGGGCAGCCCTCCTTAAAATGACCTCCCAGCCAGGCACGGTGGCTCACGCCTGTAATCCCAGCACTTTGGGAGGCTGAGGTCAGGAGTTCCAGACCAGCCTGACCAAAATGCAGAAACCCTGTCTCTACTAAAAATACAAAAATTAGCCGGGTGTGGTGGTGGGCACCTGTAATCCCAGCTACTCGGGAGGCTCGCTTGAACCCGGGAGGCGGAGGTTGCAGTGAGTCAAGATCGTGCCACTGTACTCCAGCCTCGGTGAGAGAGCGAGACTCTGTCTCAAAAAAAAGTGATCTCCCAAGGCCTTGTGAGTCTTGGCCCCTCCCCCTTCCTGTTCTGGCGCTGGTGTGGGAGGCCATGGGATGCTTACCTTACTCAGTCTTTCACCCTGTTTCTGGTTTTCTCTGGGGCCCTCCCCTGTGTAGAGGGACCTGTGACAAAGACAGGCTGCTCCTTGAGGCAGGACCCAAGGCCATTGCAAAGTGAAAGAGAAAGTCATTGCAGCCAGAGGCCTGGAGGTGGGTCCACACTAGGCTGAGCCAGCAGAGCAGACGTCCCTCCCCTGGTGGTCCCGCCCAGCTGGAGCCTCCTCTCCGCCATCAAGACAGACAGGCTGATGTCTCTGCAGGGACCCCCAGATCCTGCTCTCAGGTGTCAACCCAGAGAAGCCCCCCACCCAGGAGCCATGGGGACAGGGAGGGAGACTGAAGGGCATGGCGTCTGCCTCCCCCCAGGCCTTCACACTAGGAGGCCACCATGGGAGTGGGGGACAGCAGGTGGGTGTGGGCCTCAGACGTCCCACCAAGATGTCATGCGCACCCCCAAACTGAGCTCTTTCCTTCCTGCTTCTCCTCCTTCCCCATCTCCTGCCCAGAGTTGCTCCCTGGTTGGATGAACTTTTGCCCTCTCTTGTCCCCATGTCATGGAAGGGCAGCGGCTGGTGTCCCAGGCCAGCCTGTCTGGAGCCTTCCTGTGGGTCTCACAGCTCCCTTCCCCTGGTAGCGTGCTCCCATGGTGCAGAGACCTAAAAATTACACAAGGTATACATTTGCAAAGAACACTTTATTTCTTGATAAGGGTGATAGCCTGCAAGGTGGCCATCCTACAGCCTGGGAAAAGCAGCCTCTGGGAAACACCAGATACAGACATTTAGAAGCAGGAGGGATTGGGGCAGGAGCTTGATGCTGAAGGGGTTGGCTAAACATACGTATTCAACAGGCTACAGGAGGAGCTATGAATATTCATGTAGGTGGTTGCAGTCCAGGCTTATCAAACAAATATGCATGTAACATATGATCCCAGGCGGGCACAGTGGCTCACACCTGTAATCCCAGCACTTGGGGAGGCCAAGACAGGCAGATGACCTGAGGCCAGGAGTTCGAGAGCAAGCATGGCCAACATAGTGAGATCCCTTCTCTACTAAAACTACAAAATTAATCAGGTGTGGTGACGCATGCCTTTAGTCCCAGGTACTTGGGAGGCTGAAGCAGAAGAATCGCTTGAACTCGGGAGGCAGAGGTTGCGGTGAGCCGAGATCGTGCCATTGCACTCCAGCCTGGACAACAAGAGCAAAACTCTGTCTCAAAGAAAAAAAAAAAAAACTTGATATTTGATATTTGGAGGCAGAGAGACCCCAGAGGTGCAGGTGCATAGAGGAAAAGCCACAGAGGACACGGCTGGAAGCGACTCCCTATCAGCCAGGAGAATTGACCTCAGAGAAAACAACTCCACCCAACCCTCGAACTTGGACCTGCAGCCTCCAGATCTTCGAGAAAATAAATGCCCCCCGTGTGGACACCTGGCCCGGGGCATCTTCTATGGAGGCCACGGCATGAAGGGGTCATTTTTATAGAGTCTCATTCTCTAATAACTTACATCTGCCTTGAAAATGTCAAGTCAAATTTAAAGTGTGGAGAAGAGCCTCTAAATTTCATATTTCATTAGCAAAGAAAGAATTGTAATTTGGGATATACACGCAGTCCGGGTGGTGTTCACCATGTCGGGAGAACAAAGAGATGGCAATTATAGGAGGAGAAACGTTCTCTTGCCCTTTGGGAAAGCCCGTGGGCACTAGGAAGCGTTGGGAGCTGGGAGGTTCCATTGCTGAGCTGCTGCTTTTGGAGCAAGGAGTCCACGACTTACAGCCATTTATAGCAGAAGCTATGGATAAAGCTGGCTTCAGGGTAAACGCACAGTTTCAGGAGTCAGGCTTGCAGAGAAGTCCATTTCGGGAGCAAAGGCGTGTGGCCTGACTGCTTTTCCTCCCTGGCTCCTGGCCTCTGTTTTAGCTGGGTAGGACATGAATGACCCAATTCGTAGGATGAAATTTACAAAGGATGTTTCTCAAAACTTCTGGTATTAAATTTACATATATTCACACCCATTTAGGTTGAGTTTATTTATTGATTTATTTTCAGGCAGGGTCTCGATCTACTCTGCCCAGACCGGAGTTCAGTGGTGCGATCTCTGTTCACTCCAGCCTCCACCTCCAGGGCTCAAGTAATCCTCCCACTTCAGCCTTCCAAGTAGCTTGGACTACAGGTGCATGCCACCACATCTAGCTTTTTTTTTTTTTTTTTTGTAGAGATGGGGCTTTGTCATGTGACCCAGGCTGGTCTTGAACTCCTGGGCTCAAGCGATTCTCCCACCTTTGCCTCCTAAAGTGCTGGGGGATTACAGGCGTGAGTCACCATGCCCAGCCTAGGTTGAGTTTAGTAAGATTTGGTTATGCTGGGGAGATGGGAAGAGCCAAGTTAGGGGCACGCAGGCTGGAGGAATGGGGTCTGAGGGGGTGGATGGGTAGCCATGGAGGCAGAAAGGGGCCTCTGAAGGAAGAGCCTGGGAGAGCGGGGAGGAGGCGGTGAGGCAGGGGAGCACTGTGGAATGGCCCTGAGGGCAGGAGGGGCTCAGGATGACCAGGCAGAAACAGAGCTGGTCCAGGGTGGAGGGGAGGCCCGTGCAGCATGAGCAGGAGGCTAGAGGAGACAGACCATGAGGCCCGGGGAGACCCCTCACTGAAGAATCTCCCGTAGGCGTCTTTCCAGAAATCGAAAGCTGGTGTTTATTCCCTTCCAAGGCTTGAATGGTTCACCATCATCGTACACAAAGTTTTCCCAACAATATTTAAAATCTGAGAAAAAACGAGGAGAAAGCAGTGAGGACCCAGCAGGCCTCTATCCAGGCCCTGGGCCCTCCCCTCCCAGGCCAGGTCTCCTGACTGCCATTTGCAGTGGACACCAGCTCCGTCCCCACAGACTCCCAGGGGACACTGCCCCGCCCCACGGCATTGGAGACCCACCTGCCCCTCATGCTGTCCCTCCCGAACCCGCTTACCTCAGCCACCCCACATCTCACCTTCGTAGTCCATAATCTTCACAGAGACCCCTTTCTCACTCAGGTTGCGGAGCCCCTGCTGGTAATTCGGATCCTGGGAGTAGTAGAGGCGGGCGGTATAGATGGTGAGCATCACATTGTTGTGCCTGGCCAGGAACTCGGCCACCTCCCCGGCACACTCTGGGCAAGGGCTCCAAGATGTGTACCAGGTGACCTGGTAGTCTGTGTTAGGAGACAGTATGTCCTCACAGAACCAGGAGAGGAAGCACCTTTCTGCATGACAACGGCTCTCAGGATCGACCTGGGGAAGGAGGAGGAGGAGAGCAGGGGAGCTCAGACCAGGAGCAGGAGAAGTGCAGGGGTGAGGCAATGGGAGCAGAAGGTGGGCCAGAGCCCGGGGGCGTTTCCTTATTTATTTATTTTTGAGGCAGGGTGTCTCTCTGTTGCCTAGGCTGGAGTGCGGTGGTGCAATCTGGGCTGACTGCAGTCTTGACCTCCCAGGCACAAGGAATCTTCCCACCTCAGCCTCCCAATTAACTGGGACTGCAAGTGTGTGCCGCCACACCTGCCGAATTTTTTTGTAATTATTGTAGAGATGGGGTTTCACCATGTTGCCCAGGCTCATCTCAAACTTTTGGGCTCAAGCGATCCTCCTGCCTCAGCCTCCCAAAGCTCTGGGACTATGAGGGTAAACCACATGCATGGCCTTATTTTATTTCTTTACTTTTCATTTTTCTGGGTACATAGTAGGCCCCAGGGTGTTTTATTCATTGAGTTTCCCTTGTTCTATCCTTCTCCTTCCTTCTTTATTCTTTTATTTTTATTTTTTTCTGAGATGGAGTCTTGGTCTGCCACCCAGGCTGGACTGCAATGGCACAATCTTGGCTCACTGCAACCTCTGCCTCCCAGGTTCAAGCGATTCTCCTGCCTCAGCCTCCTGAGTAGCTGGGATTGCAGGCATGCACCCCCACACCTGGCTAATCTTTGTATTTTTAGTAGAGATGGGGTTTCATCATGTTAGCCAGGCTGGTCTCGAACCCCTGACCTCATGATCTGCCTGCCTCAGCCTCCCAAAGTGCTGGGATTACAGGCATGAGCCTCTGCACCGTGCCCGGCCCCTTCCTTCTTTATTTTATTGAGTCTTTCCCTGTCTCATAGACTCATGTGTGAATTCTGCCATCTTTTCTCCCAGGTATCCATTCACCAGGCATCCTCAGCCCCTGCTATGGCTTAGCCCTCTGGGGTCTGCCTTGTTCCCTGCCTGCCTTCTGCTGAGGAATCAGGGCAGTGGCAGGGGCGGCCCCACGAGCCCAGCAGTGACTGGCCCAGACACAGAGCTGGACACCACACCCCCTGCTTCCCACAGCTGCTGTTTCCCGAGGACTGCCGGATGCACAGCTCCATGACAAGATTTTGGGAAACAAAGTCAAGAGTGAGGGTGCTGGGCGCTAAACAAGGCCTTTCAGGAAGAAGCAAACCCCTCCATGATCTGATCCCAGGAGAGTCAGGGAGGAAGATCTGGGCCACGGACTTCAAAAATGTAGGGAGGAGGCCAGACATGGTGTCTCACGCCTGTAATCCTAGCACTTTGGGAGGCCAAGGCTGGTGGATCACTTGAGGTCAGGAGTTCGAAACCAGCCTGGCCAACATGGTGAAATCCCATTTGTACTAAAAATACAAAAAAATTAGCTGGGTGTGGTGGCAGGCACCTGTAATCCCAGCTACTCGGGAGACTGAGGCAGGAGACTCGCTTGAACCCGGGAAGCAGAGGTTGCCGTGAGCTGAGATAGCGCCACTGCATTCCAGTCTGGGTAACAGAGCGAGACTCCATCTCAGAAAAAAAAAAAAGAAAGAAAAAAGAAAGAAAAAAAGACATGTGGCAAGAAAGTACACACAGGAGAGCCCGCACCGGGCATGTCACTTATTGTGTTTTCTGCATTCCCAGCTGCTCAGCTCCTATTTGGGGTGTAACTAGGACTTTGGTGCTACCTGGTTTTGGAAGACGCCCCTCTCCCAGGAGACAGTTGAGTGATGCTTTATAACTTGCACGGTGAAGCACAGCCAGGTTTCGTTCCGATTGTTGGCTTCCCATAGGTTTTTAAATTGGAAGTAGAATGTGCCTGGATCCATTGCCTTCATCGGGTTTCTGAGGGCACAAGAGAGAAACCCCAATGCAGAGACCCCCCCCCGCCGGAGTCCTGGGGGCTGATGCCCACTGAACACCACTCCCTAGACGGCCCTGGGCTCTGGGCCTCCCCCATCCCTCCGCAGTCCTGAGAATGTCTGCTGCTTTCCCAGGCAGGAAGATTGGGAGAGAGAAAGAGGAGGCGATGCTGGTAGGGGCAGCAGGGCTGCAGTGACCTCTCCCAGCTGGAACCCCAGCTCTGGGGCTACCAATGGGACACCCTCAACCTCCCAGTTTTTCTGCCACATATCTCCCAACCCATCAGGAAAATGCAACAGACAATAAAACTCTTCACCCTGAAATAATTGCTTGAACATTTCAGCTCAGTTCCTTCCTCCCATTTCACCTGTCCGATGATGATATCACACTGAATTCCCCAGGCCAAGGCTACCTTTATTTATTTATTTTTTTTAAGATGGTATCTCGCTCTGTCCCCCAGGCTGGAGTGCAGTGGCACAATCTCTGCTCACTGCAACCTCCGGCCCCCGGGTTCAGGGATTTTCCTGCCTCAGCCTCCCAAGTAGCTGGGATTACAGGCGCCCGCCACCACCCCTGGCTAATTTTTTGTATTTTCAGTAGAGACGGGCTTTCACCATGTTAGCCAGGCTGGTCTCGAACTCCTGACCACAAGTGATCCACCCGCCTTAGCCTCCCAAAGTGCTAGGATTACAGGCATAAGCCACTGTGCCCTGGGTAAAATAAGGGTATTTGTCCTAATCATCATATTTTTTCTACATTCCATGTTACCAGGGTCATTTTAAAAGGGGAATGGTGCTCACGAAGGAGGAGCCTGTGTCTGGGGTCATGTGCATCCTCCTCTGTTCACACTGGAGGCATCTTTGGAAGAAATGACATATTTTCTGGTACAGAGACCATTCCCTCCCCCACACCCTCTCCTAAGACTTTATATTGAAACAAAGTAAATCTTACAGAAATTCCATCAAAGTGCTGAGAACAAAATGCCGGATTGACCCAATCATCCTTTGGTTCAATTCTCCCAGTTCCAGAGCTCAGGAATGGTGGGAAGCGCACAGAGGGAGCACCCTCCCAGGGTGGGGAGCACCAGCCCGGTGGTGACTTTCTGGGGAGAGTCTCAGCAGGGGGCCTGGGCTGGTGCAGGTGGGGAAGGTGGCCCATTCAGAAGCAGCAGTGGGGCGACCACACAGCAGGGCAAGGAGCCTGGCTGGGAGTGTCGGCGGCGGGGGAGACAGAGGGGAGGGAGCCCAGAGGTGGGGCTGGGGCAGGGGGAGGCCAGGGCTGAGACCCAGCAGGACCACCAGGCAGGAAGGGGCAGGAGGGGCCTGGCAGACAGAGCGGGCAGAGGTACCTCATCTGTGGATTCATGTTCAGCCTCTTAGATACGCTTGTCCAGTCCCACTCTTTTCTGAAGTGCTGTGGCTTCTCTTCCCGTTTACAGAGTCCTTGCAGTTGGGCAGCCCTCTTTAAAGTGACCTCCCAGGGCCTTGTGAGTCATGGCCCCTCCCCGTTCCTGCTCAGGCACTGGTGTGGGAGACCCTGGGGTGCTTTACGTTTCTCTGACTCTGGCCCTCTTTCTGGTTTTCTTCTGGCCCCTCCCACTGGCAGAGGAACCTCAGACAAAGACAGGCTGCTCTGTCTTTATCTGTCTTGGGCAGGACCCAACGGAATTGCAAAGAGAAAGAAAGAGAAAGAGAAAGGCATTGCAGCCAGAGCCTGGGAGGCGGGTCCAGACCAGGCTGAGAGAGGGGCAGGTGCCCCCTTGCCTGGTGGACGGACAGGCTGGAGCCCCCTCTCCACCGCCCCCTCCCCAGCCCTAATGTGTGCCCAGAACTTTGAGCAGCACCTCCCTGTTGAGTGAGGGAGGTTTGGAGACTCCAGTGGGGAAGGAAGTGTGGACTCGGCACAGCACAAGTGAAGGCTTAGGTGTGCCTCAAGTTCCCAGCTGTGTGCTGGGTCCATTGCATGCCTTCCCTCTTCCAACCTCCCAGCTTCCAGAAGGTGGGGCGCAGGTCAGCCCCTCAGAGGTGTGGGCGGAGGATTACCCAGGTGCTGAGGCAAGAGACTGAAGGCACAAACTGTTTCAGTATAGTAAAGAATATACTTACAATAAGAATAGTTATAATACAAATTAGATGTAGAGATCATCATGGACATTATCAATCATTAGTATAGACATTAATCATTAGCTTTTAATATTACTCTTTATTACTCTTTAATATTACGCTCCTTTATTAAGAGTAATATCAATATTATTATGTAACTGGTGGGTATATGGTCAAGTGCTGAAGGGATGTTGTGAGAAGTGACCGAGAATACAAGAGGTGAGCCCTCTGTCCCACCTGCGTAAGGGCCACTTGAAGGCTCCTTGGTCAAGCGGTGACGCCCCTGCCAAGAGAGCACCCGTTACTTAGCAGACCGGGAAAGGGAGTCTCCCTTTTCTTGGAGGAGTCAGAGAACGCTCTGCTCCACCCGTTTCTTGTGGGAGGCTGGATCTTATCCAGGCCTGCCCGCAGTCATCCGGAGGCCTAAACCCCTCCCTGTAGTGCTGTGCTTTAATGGTCATGCTCCTTGTCCATTTTCATGTTCCTCACGTACTCCTGGTTCCTCTTTGAAGTTCTTAGAAGATAGTGGTAGAAGAAATAGTGAAAGCCTTGAAGTCTTTGATCTTTCTGATAAGTGCATAGAAGAAAACGCTGACGTATGCCGCCTTCCCTCTCTGCTTTGACTACCTGTAGGGAAGGGCCCCCTGTTCTATGATGACGTTACTTCCTTGACCTTATCAATCACTTGGACGATTCACCCTCCTAACCCTGCCCCCTTGTTTTGTGTGCAATAAATAACAGTGCGCCCAACCATTTGGGGCCACTACGGGTCTCCACGTCTTGGTGGTAGTGGTCCCCCGGGCCCAGCTGTTTTCTCTTTATCTCTTTGTTTTGTGTCTTTATTTCTTACAATCACTCGTCTCCACACATGGGGAGAATACCTGCTAAGCCCCATAGGGCCGGACCCTACATCAGGGACTGCTGATCCCCTCCCCACTATTAGCCTATAGTCCTGCCACGTCCCCCTCACCAAGATGGTAGAGATAGTGATCAATAAATACTAAGGGAACTCAGAGACCAGTGCTGGTGCCGGTCCTCCGTATGCTGAGCGCCCATCCCCTGGGCCCACTTTTCTTCCTCTATACTTTGTCTCTGTGTCTTATTTCCTTTCTCAGTCTCTCATCTCCACCTTTCGAGAAATACCCACAGGTGTGGAGGGGCAGGCCCCCTTCAGTCCAGCTGGAGAAGTTGTGCTCTCTGTAGAGGCTCTGAACTCCTCTGGCTGCCACCCGAAGGCAGATAGGGAGGAGGATGCCTGAGTGGGAGGGGGTGCAGCAGCGCCCCTACCCGCATGGAAGCTTGTCCTACCTCTGCACAAAGCCGACTCCTAGTGGTTGTTTTTGGAAGGTGAAGTTTTCTTTCTTTCTTTCCTTTCTTCTCTCTCTCTCTCTCTCTCCCCGCCCCCGCCGCCCCCTTCCCCAATATAAATCTTTTAATTTAAAAGTACATTTTACTGTCGAAAATGAAAACTTGGGGAGAGCAGAAAGATCACACACAGGGCTGCCACTTCACAGCTGGAGGGTTGCTCCGCAGCCGTCCAGAGGCGCTCCTCACTTCCCAGACAGTGTGGGGGCTGGGCAGAGGCGCTCCTCACTTCCCAGACGGTGGGGCAGCCGGACAGAGGCGCTCCTCACTTCCCAGACGGTGGGGCAGCCGGGCAGAGGCGCTCCTCACTTCCCAGACGGTGGGGCAGCCGGGCAGAGGCGTTACCCACTTCCCAGGCGGTGCCGCGGCGGGGCAGAGGCGCTCCTCACTTCCCAGATGGGCGCTGCTTAGTTTTCAGACGGTGCGGCGCTGGGCAGAGGCGCACCCCTTGAAGGTGAAGTTTTCTGTTGCCATCAGAAAGAGATGGACAAAGGACCATCGGTGGAAAATAATCAATTCCGTTTATCAGAAACACACTTCGTAGAAGAAAATGGAATAATAACCGTAGACCAGGGAGGCATCGTCAAACCCAGCTGTAAGGCGGCAGTTAAGGCACAGTGGGGAAGGGACACCAGCTTTGCAGCCAGGTAACTCTGAGATCCGCCCCTTCCTTACTGTGTGACCTTGGGTGGTTTACTTAATGTCTCCAGGCCTCTAACTGCAGGCGTGAGCCACTTGCCCAGCCCATTTTATTATTTTGAAAACGTTTTCGGGCGAGGTGTGGTAGCTCATACCAGTAATCCCAGCACTGTGGGAGGCCAAGGCGGGCGGATCACTTGATATCAGAAGTTCAAGACCAGCCTAGCCAACATAGTGAAACCCCGTCTCTACAAAAACAAAAACAAATTAGCCAGATGTGATGGTGCACACCTGTAATTCCAGCTACTAGGGAGGTTGAGGGGGGAGGATCACTTGAGCCATGATTGCATCACTGCACACCAGCCTGGGCGACAGAGTGAGACCCTGTCTCAAAAAAAAAAAAAAAAAAAAAAAAAAAAGAAAAACTTTTTCCACCTGTGTAATTTTATTTGAAGAAGGTTAAAAATGGCTGATTGCGGTAGCTCATACCTGTAATACCAGCACTTTGGAAGGCGAGGCGGGCGGGATCACTTGACGTCAGGAGATCAAGACCAGCCTGACCAACATGGTGAAACCCCGTCACGACTAAAAAAAAAAAAAAAAAATTAGCCAGGCATGGTGGCACGCACCTGTAGTCCCAGCTACCTGGGAGGCTGAGGCAGGAAAATAACTGGAACCCGGGAAGTGGATGTTGCAGTCAGTGGAGATCTCACCACTGTATTCCAACCTAGGCGACAGAGCAAGACTCCATCTCAAAAAAAAAAAAAAAAAAAAAAAAAAAATAGACCGGGTGCGGTGGCTCACACCTGTAATCCCAGAACTTTGGGAGGCTGACGTGAGGGGATCTCCTAAGGTTGGGAGTTCGAGACCATCCTGACCAACATGGAGAAACCCCGTCTCTACTAAAAAAGAATACAAAATTAGCCAGGTGTTGTGGTGCTTGCCTGTAATCCCAGCTACTCGGGAGGCTGAGGCAGGAAAATTACTTGAACACGGGAGACAGAAGTTGCTGTGAGCCCAGATCGCGCCATTGCACTCAAACCTGGGCAACAAGAATGAAACACCATCTCAAAATAACATAAAATAAAATTATAAATATAAAAAAGCAGGTTATATATATTGGATCTTTAGTATATGATTGTATGGAATATGTATCTAGAATATATATATGGCATCTTTTGATATGATTTCTTTTGATATATATAGAATTATCAGTATATGATTATACATGGAATGTGTGTATGGAATTGTTCGTCATTGACGTTTTTCACTCAGCATAATACCCTTGAGGTTCATCTGAATTGTTGCTGGTTTCCATAGGTTGTTTGTTTCCATTGCAGGGCACGATTCATGGCATGGATGTACCACAACAGGTTGAACCATTCGCCCACTGGACGTTTAGATTGGTTGCTGTTTTTGGCTATTGTGAACAAAGCTGCAGTGAACACAGGTTTTTGTTGTTTTTTTAAAAATGTGAACATAAATTTTTATTTCTCTGGAATAAATGCCCAATAGTGCAATTGCTGGACTGTATGTTAAGTACATGTTTAGTTTTATAAGAAACTACTGGCTGGGCACAGTGACTCACGCCTGTAATCCCAGCACTTGGGGAGGCCGAGGCTGGCGGATCATGAGGTCAGGAGATTGAGACCATCCTGGCGAACACGGTGAAACCCAGTCTCTACTAAAAATACATAAAAATTAGCCGGGCATGGTGGCGGGCGCCTGTAGTCCCAGCTTCTAGGGAGGTTGAGGCAGGAGAATGGCATGAACCCAGGAGGCGGCGGAGCTTGCAGTGAGCGGAGATTGCGCCACTGCACTCCAGCCTGGGCGACAGGGCAAGACTTCGTCTCAAAAAAAAAAAAAAAAGAAAAAAAGAAACTACTTGACCGGTCGCGGTGGCTCACTCTTGTAATCCCAGCACGTTGGGAGACTGAGGCGGGCAGATCATGAGGTCAAGAGATAGGGACCATCCTGGTCAACATGATGAAACCCCGTCTCTACTAAAAATACAAAAATTAACTGGGCGTGGTGGTGCGCACTCGTAGTCCCAGCTACTTAGGAAGCTGAGGTAGGAGAATGAATTGAACCCGGGAGGCAGAGGTTGCAGTGAGCTGAGATTGTGCCACTGCACTGCAGCCTAGGTGACAGAGCGAGAAACTATCTCAAGAAAGAAGGAAGGAAGGAAAGAAAGAAGGAAGGAAGAAAGAAAGGAAGGAAGGAAGAAAGAAAGGAAAGAAGGAAGAAAGGAAGGAAAAAGAAAGAAAGAAACTGCTAAACTAAATTGGAGAATAGCTGTACTATTTTATATTCTCCCCAGAAATGTATAAATGATCCAGTTTCTCCAGCATTTGGCGCTGCCACTGTGTTATTTTAGCCATTGATAAGTCTGATAGGTCCGTGGTAATACTGTGGTTTTAATGTTCACTTCTCTAATGGCTAATGATGTCGAATGTCTTTTTCATGTGCCTGTCATCTATTTATTGCTCTGGTAAAATTTTTGCTCCTGGTTTTCTTTTTTTCCAATTTTAAAAATGTTGTGGTAATTTATACATAACATAAAATCTACCATCTTGACCATTTTAAGTACAGAGTTTAGCGGTATTAAACACATTAGACATATTCTTAATGTTGTGCAACCACCACCACCATCCCTCTCCATGGCTCTTTTCTTTTTTTTTCCTTTTTTTTTTCTTTCTTTTTTTTGAGACAGAGTCTCGCTCTGTCGTCCAGGCTGGAGTGCTGGTGGCATGATCACTGTTCATCACGACTTCAGCCTCCTGGGATCAAGCGATTCTCCTGCTTCAGTCTCCCAAGTTGCTGGTATTACAGGCAGGTGCCACCACACCCAGCTAATTTTTGTATTTTTAGTAGAGACAGGCTTTCACCATGTTGGCCAGGCTGGTCTTGAACCCCTGACCTCAAATGATCCACCTGCCTCAGCCCCCCAAAGTGCTGGGATTACAGATGTGAGCCCCCACGCCGAGCAGGCTCTTTTTATCTTGTAAGACTGAAACTCTGCACCCATTAAACTCCTCATTCCCTCCTCCCCATTCTCTCTTCTGCCAGCCCTGGCACCCACCATTCTACTTTCTGTCTTTACCATTTTGAATACTCTGTTTGTTTGTTTGTTTGTTTTTGTTTTGAGATGGAGTCTCGCTCTGTCACCCAGGCTAGAGTGCAGTGGCACGATCTTGGCTCACTGCAACCTCCGCCTCCCAGGTTCAAGCGATTCTTCGTGCCTAAGCCTCCCAAGTAGCTGGGATTACAGGCATATCCCAACATGCCTGGCTATTTTTGTATTTTTAGTAGAGACGTGGTTTCGGCATGTTGGCCAGGCTGATCTTGAAGTCCTGACGCTGCTGGGCAAAGTGGCTCACACCTGTAATGTCAGCACTTTGGGAGGCCAAGGCAGATGGATCATAAGGTCAGGAGTTTGAGACCAGCCTGGCCAACATGGTGAAACCTTGTCTCTACTAAAAATACAAAAATTGTCCAGGCATGGTGGCTCATGCCTGTAATCCCAGCACTTCAGGAGGCCAAGGCAGGCAAATCACGAGGTCAGGAGATCAAGACCATCCTGGCCAACACGGTGAAACCCTGTTTCTACTAAAAATACAAAAAAAAAAAAAAAAAAAAAAAATTAACTGGGTGTGGTGGCGGGCGCTTGTAGTCTCAGCTACTCAGGAGGCTGAGGCAGAAGAATTGCTTGAACCCAGGAGGTGGAGGTTGCAGTGAGCCAAGATCGTGCCATTTCACTCCAGCCTAAGAGACAGAGCAAGACTCTGTCTCAAAATTAAATAAATAAATAAATAAATAAATAAATTAGCCGGGCATGGTAGCGGGCCCCTATAATCGCAACAACTTGGGAGACTGAGGCAGGAGAATTGCTGCAGCCCCGGAGGCAGAGGCTGCAGTGAACTGAGATCATGCCACTGCACTCCAGCCTGGGCGACACAGCCTGTCTCAAAACAAACAAACAAACAAACAAACAAAAAACTCCTGACCTCCAGTGATCCGCTCACCTGAGCCTTGCAAAGTGCTGGGATTACAGGCATGAGCCACTGCACTGGGCTGGCCATTCTGAATATTCTAAGTGCGTCATGTAAGTGGAATCATTCAGTGTTTCTCTTTATGTGATTGGCTTATTTTACTCAGCATAATATCCTCAAGGTTCATCCATGTTGTAGCATGGGTCAGAACTTCCTTCCTTTTCTAGGCTGAATAATACTCCATTGTATGTGTAGACCACATTTTGCCTCTCCATTCACGTATTGATGAAAACCTGGGTTATTTCCATGGGTGTACAAATATCTCTTTGAGACTCTGCTTTCAGTGTTTTTGAGTGTACACCCGGCAGTGGAATTGCTGGATCATCTGGCCATTCTATTTGTAATTTTTTGAGGAACTGCCATGCTGTTTTCCACAGTGGCTGGCTGCTGTCAGTGGGTGAAGTGTTCTGTATATGTCTGTTAGATCTAGTTGGCTTATTGTGTTGAGTTCTCTATTTCCTTCCTTTTTATCTATCTGGTTGTTCTGTCCATTATTGAGCATCGAGCACTGAAGTCTCCAATTATTGTAGAACTTTAATTCTCCCTCAATTCTGTTAATTTTTGCCTCATATATTTTGATGATCTATTATTAAGTGTGTATTTTTTTTTTTTTTTTTTTTGATACAGAGTCTTTCTCTGTCGGCCAGGCTGGAGTGCAATGCCAAGATCTTGGCTCACTGCAACCTCCGCCTCCTGGGTTCAAGTGATTCTCCTGCCTCAGCCTTCCAAGCAGCTGGGATTACAGGCATGCGCCACCATGCCTGGCTAATTTTGTATTTTTAGTAGAGACGGGGTTTCATCGTGCTGGTCAGGCTGGTCTCGAACTCCTGACCTCAGGTGATCAGCTCACCTCGGCTTCCCAAAGTTCTGGGATTACAGGCATGAGCCAATGCGCCCAGCCTTGGTGTGTAAATTTGTATAACTGTTATACTTCTTGATGCATTAAAACTTTTATTAATATATAGTGTCCAGCTGGGCACAGTGGCTCACAGTTGTAATCCAAGCACTTTGGGAGGCCAAGGCGAGGGGATCACTTGAGGTCGGGAATTTGAGACCAGCCTGGCCAATATGGTGAAACCTTGTCTCTACTACAAATACAAAAAATTAGCTGTGCGTGCTGGTGCACACCTGTAATCCCTGTTATTTGGGAGACAGAGGCAGGAGAATCACTTGCACCTGGGAGGCAGAGGTTGCAGTGAGCCAGGATCACGGCATTGCACTCTAGCCTGGGCAACAAGAGTGAATCTCTGTCAAAAAAAAAAAAAAAAAGTATTTCTTCGTGTCTTATAACCTTTCTTCATTTAAACTCAATTTTTTTTTTAAAGAGATAGGGTCTCACTGTGTTGCCCAGGCTGGTCTTGAACTCCTGGGCTCAGGCAATCCTCCCACCTCAGCCTCCTGAGTAGCTGGGATTACAGGCATGAGCCACTACATCTGGTTAAAATATATTTTATCTAATATTAGCATAGCCGCTGCTGCTCTCTTTTGGTCACTATTTGCATTACATTTTATTTTCATTCATTTGGGTGAGCCCACCTTTAGTGTCTGCCACACTCTCCAAAGTGATATTCCCAGATGATATTCCCACTAGTGTTTACCTGTGTATTAATAAGGCTGTCCAATTTTGCATATTTTATTGCTTATTTCATTTCTTCTATAAATTGCCTATGCATATCCTTTGCCCATTTTTGTGTTATTTGTAGTAGACGAACCTTTTATCTAGAAACCTTTTATGAGATTAAGAAAGCTCGCTAAGAGTTTTGTTGAACTGGGAATGCTTTCTTTGGCATGGCAGCACGCTTCAAGCTCTTAAGATAGCTTCTAAGCTGTCTTTGCATCTTCTAAGATACTATTTTGTTTTGTTTTGTTTTGTTTTATTGTATTTTATTTTTTGAGATGGAGTCTTGCTCTGTTGCCCAGGCTGGAGTACAGTGGCACGATCTCAGCTCACTGCAACCTCCCCCTCCTGGATTCTAGCTATTCTCCTGCCTCAGCCTCCTAAGTAGCTGGGATTACAGGTGTTCACCTTTACATCCAGCCAATTTTTATATTTTTAATCAACTGATATAGTTGTAACATGATTCTGTTTGACAAGTAGTACTAGTTTGTGGTTTGGATTCACTATCAAAAGAGACATGATAGTCTTCACCCAGTATGCATTTCCTTGGCTTTAAGGAAAGATACAGGACAGATGGGACAATGTGTGTAGTAGCAGAGAGTGGAAGTCTCAGGACTCCCACATGTAGCTTCTGAGGCCCCTTGTCACTCAAACACACGGATACTTGGTCCTGAGGCTGAGGGAGTGTGGACCTGCCCAGCTCTGGGAAGCCATCAGCTCTGGGGCCTTCAGATTTCATGTCTTTTTTTTTTTTCTTGAGACTGAGTCTTGCTCTGTCACCCAGCCTGGAGTGCAGTGGCGTGATCTCGGCTCACTGCAACCTCTGCCTCCTGGGTTCAAGTGATTCTCCTGCCTCAACCTCCCCGGTAGCTGGGATTACAAGTGCCTTCCAACACACCTGGCTAATTTTTGTTTTCTGTTTTTGTTTTTGTTTTTTTGAGACGGAGTCTTGCCCTGTCACCCAGGCTGGAGTGCAGTGGCACAATCTTGGCTCACTGCAACCTCCGCCTCCCCGGTTTAAGCGATTCTCCTGCCACAGCCTCCCTAGTAGCTGGGATTACAGGCACATGCCACCACGCCCAGCTAAATTTTTGTATCTTTAGTAGACACGAGGTTTCACCATATTGACCAGGCTGGTCTCGAACTCAGGTGATTTGCCAACCTTGGCCTCCCAAAGTGCTGGGATTACAGGCATGCACCACCATGAAAATTTTTGTGTCTTTACTAGAGAGGGGGGTTTCACCATGTTGGCCAGGCTGGTCTTGAACTCCTGACCTCAGGCGATCCACCCACCTCAGTCTCCCAAAGTACTGGGATTACAGGCGTGAGTCACCGCGCCCAGCTGGATTTAATGCCTTTTTAGTCAGGGATTCTTCAGATCCTGGGCTGCCACGTCTCTTTGATTGAAGTTACTCATGAATTATAGTTTTTTAAAAATTGTGTTCTATTTTTGCCCAGTTGTAGCATCAGGGTTGTGATAATCCTGGGTCATGATTTGGGAAGCTTCCCATCATTTTCTTTTCTCTGGAGTAGTTTCTGTAATGTGGAATGATTTGTTCATTGACAATTTGGTATAAATTGCCAGTAAAACCATCAAGGCCTGAGGTTAGGTAAGGATTGGTTACCTTTTCAGTGTCCTCATTGGTGATCGACCTCATTGAGTGATTTTTTTTTTTTCATTTTGAGTCAGTTTTGGTGATTCTTACTTTTACACCTTTTTTTTCTGTCTTTTTTTTTCTTCCTTTTTGTGGAGAACAGGGTCTCGCTATATTGCCCAGGCAGGTCTCCAACTCCTGGGTTCAAGCTGTCCTCCTGCCTCTGGCCTCCCTGAGAGCTGGGATTACAGGCGTGAGCCACCGCACCCAGCGTGATTCTTACTTTTATGGAATATTTATGTAAGTGTGCTA
This sequence comes from Theropithecus gelada, assembly GCF_003255815.1. Taxonomy (NCBI): domain Eukaryota; kingdom Metazoa; phylum Chordata; class Mammalia; order Primates; family Cercopithecidae; genus Theropithecus; species Theropithecus gelada. The sequence continues at coordinate 11,588,551 of NC_037678.1, forward strand.
GAAGGCCAAGCAAGACTTTTCCATCTGCCCTAGAATGGGTGACCGGGAGTTAAAACCATGGTCAAAGAGAGATTATGGACCTAACATCCTGAAGAAAGCTTCAGATGGGTCAGGGTCAGACAGACACACCAGAGAAAGGCTCTGGCAAGGTTTGTGAAGAGGGTTTCAGCTTTGGCCGGGAGACCTCAGCAATAAGCAACAAGCAACGGCCGGGAATAAAGAGGGCGTGGGAAACGGAGTGTGTAGAAAAACACAAACTCAAGCCGTATTTTTCCTCTGTTCTCGCACCAACACAACAACAATCAACACAGAAGACTTCTGTGACCAAATGTGGGGGATTTCTTCCCACCAACAGATAAGCAATCCATTCTTCAGCAGACACCAGCCGGTGTCCTCTCAGTCACATCCAGCACTACCTTGAGATGGTGTCAGCTCTCACAGGTTGAGGGCACAGTCCCCAGAACTGCCCCTGCTTTAGACACCAGTAGAAACCCCAGACCCCTGGAGTGTCTGACCAACAGGTTTCAAGTTGAGGTTCCCATGACCCACTCTTTGGGTTCAGTTCATTTGCTAGAGCACTACTCCAGAGGCTGCGGTAGGAGAATTGCTTGAATCCAGGAGGCAGAGGTTTCAGTGAGCTGCGATCGTGCCACTGCACTTCAGCCTGGGCAACAGAGCGAGACTCCGTCTCAAAGAAAAAAAGAAAAAAAAGATCAATGAGTTCTAAGTGTGCCTAATTCACACTATGATTTTGTCTTTCACATATGAATGATTTAGGAGCAATAACATGTTACTATAGCAAGAACAGGAATCTAGCTCAAATACTGACACCACGGTGTCTAGCAGCACAGCCTACCCTGAACTCATTGGAAATCAATATCCATTTGTCCCTTAAAATATTTTAAGTAATTTTGGAGAGATGTAGGAGAATAATGCTTTTTTCTTTTTTTCTTTTTTTTTGAGACAGAGTTTCAGTGTTGTCACCCAGGCTGGGGTGCAATGGCACGATCTTGGCTCACTGCAACCTCCCACTCTGAGGCTCAAGCAATTCTCCTGTCTCAGCCTTCTGAGTAGCTGAGATTACAGGTGTGTGCCACCACGCCCAGCTAATCTTTGTATTTTTAGTAGAGATGGGGTTTCACCATGTTGGCCAGGCTGGTCTCCAACTCCTGACCTCAAGTGATATGCCCATCTTGGCCTCCCAGAGGGCTGGGATTACAGGTGTGAGCCACCGAGCCCAGCAGAGAATAATGCTTTTTAAACATTTTTAAAATTTTTTAAATTTTAATTAATTAAATTTAATGTTTTAATTTTTTAGAGACAGGATCTTGCTCTGTTGCCCAGTCTAGACTGCAGTGATGGCTCACTGCAACCTCAAACTCCCCGGCTCAAGCAATCCTCCCAACTTTGCCTCTTTTTTTTTTTTTTTTTTTTTTTGAGGTGGAGTCTCGCTCTGTTGCCCAGGCTGGAGTGCAGTGGCATGATCTCAGCTCACTGCAAGCTCCCCTTCCCAGGTTCACGCCATTCTCCTGCCTCAGCCTCCCGAGTAGCTGGGACTACAGGCACCCACCGCCACGCCCTGCTAATTTTTGTTTTTTGTTTTTTTGTTTTTTTTAGTAGAGATGGGTTTCACCGTGTTAGCCAGGATGGTCTCGATCTCCTGACCTTGTGATCCACCCACCTCAGCCTCCCAAAGTGCTGGGCTTACAGGTGTGAGCCTCCGTGCCCAGCTCCAACTTTGCCTCTTAAAATGCTTGAATTACAGGCATGAGCCACTGTACCCTTCCACAGTAATGCTTTTTAGGGGTGTATTAGTTGGGGTTCAGCCAATAAACAGAACCACTAAGATGTATATATTTCGTTTACTAATTTTAAAACATACGAATCTGACCTTACCCAGTTGCAGGCTGGTTAAGCAACCCCCATAAAGTGTTGTCTTCGCCGCCTCTGATGCTGGAGCTTGAAGTCTGCGGCGGGGTGGTGCAAGGGGCCGTCACAAAGGGATGAGGGACACTAGGTGTGGGAGAGTAAGAACCAGCTGGAACCCACAGGTCTGAGCTGTGGAGCCCATGAGGAGAGACAGAACCCATGTCATCGTTCCTGCCTCTGACTTTAATTGTGTCCTACTGGGGCCAAGACACACACTTGGCTCAGGATCAGAGACACTCAGGGACCATCTAGGACCACTCCTGGCAGCTGCAGGCCCAGGTGCTGCTTCACACCAAGGAGACGTGAGCATGCCAGAAAAGGGCTACTGCCTCGCTTCCTCCCAGCAGACTTGCCAGGGTGGTCTTTCTGTGGCTCACCACGAAATCTGACTACCGGGAACAGGGGGCATCCTGACTTGGTGCACACATTACAGAGCTTCCACAAGGGGGCAGAAGAGCTGCCCCCAAACCCTGAGAATTTGAATAGGATTGCATCAAATCTGTAGATTTCACTTTTTGTTTTTGAGATGGAGTCTGGCTCTGTCACCCAAGCTGAAGTGCAGTGACTTGATCTCGGCTCACTGCAACCTCCACCTCCCGGGTTTAAGCAATTCTTCTGCCTCAGCCTCCCGAGTAGCTAGGATTGCAGGCACACACTACCATGCCTGGCTAATTTTTTGTATTTTTAGTAGAGACCAGGTTTCACCATGTTGGCCAGGGTCTCAAATTCTTGATCTCAAGTGATCTGCCTCAGCCTCCCAAAGTGCTGAGATTACAGGCATGAGCAACCGCACTCGGCCGATTTAACCTCTTGATATTAAGTTTTTCAATCCCAAAACATGGTGTATCTCACCATTGATTTAGGTATTTTTAAAAACTGTCTCTTAGTAGAGTTTTGTAGTTTTCCGTGTATGGGTCTTATGCAACTTTAAATTTTTTTTTTTTTTTTGAGATACAGTCTTGCCCTGTCACCCAGACTGGAGTGCAGTGGCTCAATCACAGCTCACTGCAATCTTGAGCTCCCCAGGCTCAGGTGATCCTCTTGTCTCAGCCTCCCAAGTAGTTGGGACTACAGGTGCACACCTCCACATCCAGCTAATTTTTGTATTTTTTGTAGAGACAGGGTTTCACTATGTTGCCCAGGCTGGTCTTCAACTCTTAGGCTTAAGCAATCCACCCACCTTGGCCTCCCAAAGTGCTGGGATTACATGCGTGAGCCACTGCACCTTGCCTGCAAGAAGATTTTTTTTTGAGACGGAGTCTCACTCTGTCGCCCAGGCTGGAGTGCAGTGGCACAATCTCAGTTCACTGCAACCTCCACCTCCCGGGTTCAAGCAGTTCTCCTGCCTCAGCCTCCCGAGTAACTGGGACTACAGGCGCATGCCGCTACGCCCAGTTAATGTCCATATTTTTAGTAGAGATGGGGTTTCACCATGTTAGTCAGACTGATCTCAAACTCCTGACCTTAGGTGATTCACCTGCCTCCCCTCCCAAAGTGCTGGGATTACTGGCATCATCCACTGTGCCCGACCATCAAGATGATTTTTAGCGCTCTGTTTACAGGGACAGATTTCCGGTGATAGATAACAACCAATATGCTAAATGGCTCACTATGGGCCAGGTGCTCTTTGTAATATATGTAGCTGTAATATGGATATGAACAAACTCATTTAAGCCTCACAGCCCACAATGAGGTCCCAGTGGCCCCCAACTCCCTCGCTCCCCCTTCGTCCTCCTCCACTCTGCCATGGTCATCACACCCAAAGCCAAATGCCCATCAACAACAGCCTCCCGAGTAGCTGGGATTACAGGTGTTCACCTTCACACCTGGCCAATTTTTATATTTTTAATAGAGATGGAGTTTCACCATGTTGGCCAGGCTGGTCGTGAACTCCTGACCTCAAGTGATCCACCTGCCTCAGCCTCCCAAAATGCTGGGATTACAGGCAAAATTCTGGGATTAGTGCTCGGCCCTAAGATGCTATTTTAATAGCAAATACTTTCTACTTTTTATCATTGAGATGGTCATGTGGCTTTTCTCCTTTAATCTATTGATATAGTTGCAACATCTTTCTGTTTGACAAGTAGTATTGGCTTGTGGTTTGGATTCACTATCAAAAGAGACATGATAGTTTTCACCCAGTATGCATTTCCTTGGCTTTAAGAAAATATACAGGACAGATGGGACAATGCGTATAGCAGCACAGAGTGAAAGTCTCAGAACTCCCGTATGTAGCTTCTGAGGCCCCTTGTCACTCAAACACTTGGTCCTGAGGCTGAGGGAGTGTGGACCTGCCCAGCTCTGGGAAGCCATCAGCTCTGAGGCCTTCAGATTTAATGCCTTCTTTGTTTCTTTCTTTCTTCTTCTTCTTTTTTTTTTTTTCTGGAAACTGAGTCTTGCTCTATCACCCAGGCTGGAGTGTAGTGGTGCGATCTCAGCTCACGATAACCTCTGCCTCCTCGCTAGAACTCAGAAGGTGGAGGTTGCAGTGAGCCAAGATTGCACCATTGCACTCCAGCCTGGGAAACAGAGCGAGACTCCATTTCAAGAAAACAAAGCAAAACAACAAAAATTCTATATTTAAAATTTAATTAACTTTTTTTTTTTTCAGATGAGTCTCGCTCTGTCTCCCAGGCTGGAGTGCAGTGGCACGATCTTGGCTCACTGCAAGCTCCGCCTCCCGGGTTCAAGACATTCTGCTGCCTCAGCCTCTCAAGTAGCTGGGATTATAGGCATGTGCCACCATGCCCGGCTAATTTTTGTATTTTTCAGTAGAGACGGGAATTTCACTATGTTGGCCAGGCTGGTCTCGAACTCCTGACCTCAAGCGATCTGCCCGCCTCAGCCTCCCAAAGAGCTGAGATTACAGGCGTGAGCCACTCTGTCCAGCCCAGATTTTTTTTTTTTTAAATGGAACATTGTATCTGAACTAAGGAAGTTGCATGTAAAGTTAGGTAAATGGTAAAATACAAAAAAGAAAGAAAGAATCTTTGTAACTGATTTCAAGACTTGTTTCAATTGTCTCAGCCAGGTTTGAACACCTGGATAGAGACCTACCTGGCTGGATCAACCCCAGCTCTGCTTTGCAACCTCTAACTGCAATAGTCAGTTTCCTCATCTGAACAGAGAAGGTGAAAATGATGGCGCCTCACTGTAGGGCTGGACACAAGGGTTCAGTGAGCCGCTCCCCTTCAGGCATAAGGAACAGAGCCTGGTGGGTGGTCAGCACTCAGTAGATGTTGCTTATTTCTGCTTCTGAGTTGTTAAAATTTACAGCGAGGGGAGTCATAACACCCAGTGCCAGCTCCCAGTTTGGGGCTATGCACACTCAAGGACCGTAGCACTCGACAAACATGGGCTGACAGCCTGTGTGTCCTCCCAAAGGCAGAAACAGCAGAGCTTAGGAACAGGGGAGGAAGGGCTGGGAGCACCAAGGGTGACTGCAGAGTCCAGCCCGGGAGACTGGGAGTGTCCAGCTGAAGAATCCAATTTGGTGGCATAAGTGACCAACATTGAGACTCGGGACCCAGCCAGAGGGAGGACAGGGCCAGAGCAGAAGGCCCAGGGAGAGGAGGTTCCGTCCCGCTGGGAGGAGGATGTTCACAGTCACAGGAGCCCCCAGAGGAGGGGGTCAGAGTAGAAAAGTGACCACAGCGTGCACGGCCTTGGCCTGGCCTCTGTATTTCTTCTCCTTGAGTTCTGTTTCTCTTATCTTTACCATTTGAGGCCTCACCTGGCATGATGCTCTTCAGGGTCTCTGTCCATGGAGCACCCGTCCAGAAGGCAGAACTGGGGGAGCTGGCCCCACCGTTCTCTGGTTCCAGCACATGGGAGGTGCAGATCTGGGCTCTGCCCAGAAGCCACAAAAGCCCATCTGATACTAGCCTTGGTGTCCTGGACTGGGACGGACTCACGTACATCCCTGCAGCCTTAGGGCAGGTCATCCAGGTGACGCCACTCTGGGTGGCAAAGACAAAACTCAAAAAGGACGGGCAGGCCGGGCGTGGTGGCTCATGCTTGTAATCCCAGCACTCTGGGAGGCCGAGGTGGGCAGATCACTTGAAGTCAGGAGTTTGAGACCAGCCTGGCCAACAAGGTGAAACCCAGTCTCTACCAAAAATATAAAATATTAGCTGGGTGTGGTGGCACCCACCTGTAATCCCAGCTACTCAGGAGGCTGACACAGGAAAGTCACTTGAACCCAGGAGGCCGAGGTGGCAGTGAGCTGAGATGGCACCGCTGCACTCCAACCTGAGTGACAGAGCAAGACTCCGTCTCAAAAAAGACAAAAAACAAAAACTAAGACAAGCAGGGGCAGGTGCAGGCCAGCCCCATCCCCGTGTTTCCCAGCACCTGGCCCAGGTTCTGTAGGTCACAGACTCCTGGGTGTCTAAGCGGAGCTGCAGGGTCTTCTCCAGTGTGGCCTGGGGGTCCTGCGACCTGACTGTCACCGGACTCTGCTGAGGCGAGGGACGAAGGGTTATGCCACACGTCTCTGCTGCACGCTCGCCCTCTAGAGGGTGTGACCTGAACAGCACACTTGAGAAGTCACATTTTTCTCACCTGCTTACAGTTGACGAGGGGGTCTGTTAAGGAAAAGCAGGCTGGGTGGCCACAGCAGGCTTTGGTAAAAAGGTTCTGTGTGCCCCAGAGCCTGGGTCCAGGCTCTATTCTGTTGTTACCGAGGGCTGCAGCAGGGTGTGCTGGGAGGCCAACATGGATGGGTTTACAAACCAGAAATGTTAGACTACACACAACAGTTTTGCATCTGTAAACCATTTCATCTGATGACAAACATGGCCTCAGACTCAAATGTTTACAGCACACTGGGGCAAAAATACTGTCTGGAGTTAAATTCTCAGTAGCAAATTGTACAAGCCAGAGAGCAGGGCAGCGTCTCCAGAGAGGAGAGAAGACAGGGTGGGTGGGGCCCCCCACCAGCACAGAGGGAGGCCGGGACACTCCCTGGCCAACGGTGGACAGGGGGAGCCACTGTCTGGGCTTCTGACTCCCACGAGCCAGCCCAGGGTAGGTTAGATGTGAGTGGGAATGATTTTACTCCAGCGCCTGGACCCAGGGTCTTCCATAACAGCCACAACCTGAAACAGCAGGGCGGGCTCCCCTGGGACTGCTGTGCCCCCCGCCAGTGCCACCACCCTGAACACCCACTTTCCTCTGGGCACTGGAGCCTGACTCTCTCAGGGCAGCAAAAACCCAGTGGGAACTGGCCCCTTCCTGGTCCTCTTGAGGTCAGGGCAGGGCAGAATTTGTGAGGACGGAGGGCAGGTCTCCCTGGGGGTGACTCTGGGCTCATGTCAGTGCTGCAGTCCTCAGGGTGACTGGGATAAGAGTGTGCACCGTCCCTGGGCCAGCTGGAGGGAAGAGATTGCGCCCTTTTCTGGGGACTGAAAGCCCCTCCCCATTTCGGGCTCTGCGACACTGAGGGAAAATGAAAGACCCCACATCCCGCTGGAGTTTCCACCAGAGCCCAGGACAAGTCCCCGGGGACAGGAAGGAGCTGGTTCCCCATGTGGGCGGCAGGGATGGGAGCAGGGAGAATGGCCTCCTTCACAGGTGCAGGCTTCACCCGAGATTCACCCTGGTCCCCTGTAAGTGGAGACCTAGCAGGGGTCCAGAATATTGAGGGACAGAGTAGGGCAGAGGGACCTGGGCAGGTGCTGGGCTGTGCAGCCCGGGTCACCCTGGGACCAGAATGGAGGTCCTGCTTGGGTCTGGAGTCCATGCTGCTGTGTACAAGGTCCTGGCTCTGCCACCACTGTGGGGCCCCGTCTCCCTACACCCCAGAGGGACCACAGGCTTTCTGTTCCCAGCCCAGGTCCCAGCAGTGTCATGGGGCTGTGTCCAGTCACCTCACCAGGACTCACAGGGCTCCCAGGTCATGGGCAAAGCTGTGAGTTGAGGCCCAGGGGGACAGGGAGCCTGGGCCCTTGGAAGGTGGGGTTCTGGGGGACGGGGGACAGGCCTCCCTGGGATCTGCCCTGTGACATGACTAACTGTGGGGTTCTTTCACCAGCTGAGCCCCTCTGGCTTCCCCTACACTGGTCCCTTTCCCAGAATGACTGCACGTTTTTCATCACTTGCTTCCAACAAGTGGAGTTCGGGCGGTTGTCAAACCCAGAGACACAAGCAAAGGGCAGCTTGGACAACCCGGTCCCTCCCACACCCGCCCCTGCGTGGGAAACACCGAAGTCCTCTGCTCAGGGCGGGGCTGGGGTGTGCCCCCCTGAGTACTCTGGGGCACCTGAAGGAGGTTTCTTTTTGTCCAGTCTCTGTCACTGTGTGTAGGTGCATGTGTTGTGTGTGCATGTGTTGTGTGTGTTGTGTTTATGTGTGTCTTGTGTGTGTTTGTGTGTTGTGTGTGTTGTGTTTGTGTGTGTGTTGTGTGTATGTGTGTCTTGTGCATGTTTGTGTGTTGTGTGCGTGTTTGTGTTGTGTGTTGTGTGTTGTGTACATGTGTTGTGTGTGTTTGTGTGTTGTGTATGTGTGTTGTGTGTGTGTTTGTGTGTTGTGTGTGTGTGTTGTGTGTGTTGTGTGTGTTGTGTACGTGTGTTGTGTGTGTGTTTGTGTGTTGTGTGTGTTTGTGTGTTGTGTGTTGTGTGTGTTGTGTGTATTGTGTGCGTGTTTGTGTGTGTGTGTTGTGTGTGTGTGTTTGTGTGTTTTGTGTGTGTGTGTGTGTGTTGTGTTGTGTGTGTTGTGTGTTGTGTGTGTGTCTAGGCCAGGGAAGCAGTGAGTTGTTTCTGCGCAGGAGCAGCTGCGTGTGAGGTCAGTTCTTGGTCTTTTACGTGGCTTCTGAGGACTTTCCAGAAATCGTGAGGTGGGAGCCGCCTGCTGTAATCAGGCACATAAGTCACACATCCCAGAGCTGGGAACCAGCACAGAAGGCCCAGGACAGACCCCAAGCTGAAGCCACAGCCGTGACACCTGCTGCCCTAGCCCTGGTGTCTCTGCCTCCAGAGCCTCCTGTCTCCAGGGCTCAGCTCCCCTCCCCTCTGTGGCTGGGCTCTGCCTCCTGGGCTGCTCCTCTCCCCAGCCCTCTCTCTGGGCCCGGCCTGGACACCTGCCCCCTTCCTGGGCTCCTTCCCCTGACTGGCCCTGTCCTGGGTCTCAGCCATGGCCTCCCCTGGGCTCCCTCTCTAGGGGGTGGAATCAGGAAGGGGTGGACACAGGGCTGCTCCGGAGGGCCCCTGCCTGCACCTGTGTGGTTCCTTTCCAACAGGGAGACTGGCTGCTGGCTGTCCTCTTACTGCTGGGCCTGTCCCTTCCAATCAGCGCCCGGGGCTCTGTGAGTGAGGGTGGGGTCTGCATTTAGGTTCCTCTCCTGTGAGGTTTAGCTGAGTTTTCTGGCTCCAGAGAGATGTCGTGTGACCTTTGCCCCGCTACAGGTCCACTACACAAGCAAAGACATCTACACATTTGCTAACTTTTTGTTGTTGTTGTTGTTGTTGTTGTTTTTTGAGACACAGTCTTGCTCTGCCGCCCACATTGGTGTGCAGTGGCGTGATCTCAGCTCACTGCAAGCTCTGCCTCCCGGGTTCACGCCATCCTCCGGTTCACGCCATCCTCCGGTTCACACCATCCTCCTGCCTCAGCCTTCTAAGTAGCTGGGACTACAGGCGCCCGCTACCACGCCCGGCTAATTTTTTGTGTTTGCTAGTGTTTATGTAAGCACTTGCAATTCATGATACAATTGCTGAGCCAAAGCATTATGGAAGATTCTTAATGTTTTATTAGTCTAGATACAAAGCCAATTAATCATTTCATTAATAAATTAAAAACAATTCTGAGAATATTGAGCACAATCTTACTATTATATACTTAGAACATAAGAGAAATTTTCAATTAAAATTAATTCACTCTGATTTTTAAAAAATCTACTTGGTCAGGAACGCCTTGCTTCGCTGGTGTCTGTGAGCGGCTGGAGATGGTGGTGAACGGCCTGTTTGCATTTCTTGGAAGAAGATCTTTTATTCTGTGGCTCAACCCAGGTCTCTGCCTTCCTTAGAGACTGAGGCCCATCCTTCAGTTTCCCTGATTCTGGAAGAGCAGTGGAGTTGAATGGAGCAGGAGGTGAGATAGTGGAAAGAGGGCACAGGGAGGAGGCCTGGGGACAGTGACAATGATAGGAGAGGAGGGAGGGATGCGGGAGGTTGGAGAGAGAGGGAGGCTGTGAGAAGGAAACGGAGGGACGGAGCTGGGCGCCCTGGGGGGAACAGGGAACCCAGAGGAGGCTCTGAGCAGAGGGGAAGGCAAGGCCCAGGGGAGAGGGGAGGAGGGGGAGGCCGATGGGGCATCAGGCAGAGGGAGGAAGCCGTCACCTGGAGAATGGCCCGAAGCCTCTCACTCAGGGCTTGGCTGTGTTCATCCAGTCCATCCCAGGGCTGGAAGGGACATCCCTGGCGGTCCACAAAGGTGTCCCAGCAGTACTCAAATTCTGAAAAGGGACAGGGGAGATAAGTCACGCTGCGGCTGTGGGGACAGGGTGGCACCAAGAGCCCGTGACTCTCAGGACAGACGTCCCACATCCTGGTTTCGGTCCCTCCTTTCCCTCTCCCTCCCCTAGGGACTGAGCTCCTTCATCAGGCATTTCCCACTGGGATCTGGGCCAGCCCAGTTCTCATTCTTTCGGGAAGCCCCAAGTTCTGCTTCCACTTCCAGCCACCCTCCCTGCCCTCCCCGGGCCCACATCTCCTGGCCTGGCCTCTCTCTTCCCATAGACCCCAAAGTCGGGTCCCAGAGTGCAGCCATCGTCTCTGCAGGCAGCAGACCAAGGCCTTTCTCCTTTTCTTCCCAGAGACCTCTCCTGCCCCCACCCACCCCACCCCACCCAAACCTTCCATTCTTACCCTTGTGGGTCATGATGAAGACTTGGGCCCCAGCATCCCGCAGCATTCGCAGTGCCTCCTGATACAGGGGGTCGTAATCATAGATGCGGGCAGCGAAGATGCGCAGTCTCACGTGTGTGTTCTCCTGAAGGAACGCACGCACTTGCCCGGCACAGCCCCAGCTGAAGCAGGGGCTCCAGGAGATGAACCAAGTGACACTGTACGTCTGGGCCGGGTCCAACTGCCAAGAAGAAACCTGGTCCAGGAAGCACAGCTCCACGTGGCAGCCGTAATCACCATGGGGAAGATTCTTAGCCTAGAAAAGGAAACAGAGTGTGAGGTGATGTGTGGTGAACAGGGAAGGAGGGCCTGGATCAGGTGGGGCTGGGGAGGCGGGGGCCTCCAGCACAAAATTAGAGGAGTTGCCAAAACCCCAGTTACTAGGATGCATGATTTTCTCTGCAGTATTAAAAATATCAAGTGTTATGCAGAAATCCCAAGATAAGCAAAATATTGTCCATTAAATACAAACAGATCGGGAGCAATGAGGTTTGATTTCGCCCCAGCTCCGATATACATGTGACAGCACTCTCCTGTCAGTCTTTGTTAAAATCTTCAGTTTTATTCATTGTGGTCTATTTGCATTAAATTTGCATTTTAAAATATTGCATTAATTATTAAATTAAATTGCATTTTCTCTAATTACTGACTCAACCCAACTGGCCATGGAGAGTCACTGAAGCCAAAGTTTCCCCCCCCCAACCCCAGGGCCAAGCAGCAGCAGCTGCAGGAAGCACAGGTGACAGACACTCTGCAGGACACCACAGGTACCACAAAGAACCTTCTGCCCATGCATGTCCCTGGATTGGGAGGACCCTGCCTGGATGCAGGTGGCTGTGCTGGTCACCTGGTTGCATAGAAATCCCCAGTGCTGGTCCATCGGGACCCAGGTGCCATTGTCCAGGCGCTCCACCTCGTAGCACAAGTAGGTCTGGTGCCGTCCAAGGACCGAAAGGTCATTGTTAAAGTTGAAAGTGAACGTGTGTGGATCCATCAGGTGTCTGTGGACAAAGGTGGGGGAAACCAAAAGACCTAAGACTCCTCCTGGGACTGCCCCTTGCTCCTCTCTTGCACCCCCCAATCCTTCCCTGCTCCCCATATACTGAGACACCTGTCAGAGGAGGGGCTTCTACTCATTTTGTGGGGGCCACTGATCTTCTCTCTCTGACCCCTTCTGGGGGATTATCAGGAAGTCAGCACAGTCCTGGAGCCTGTTTAGGCCTTTTCAGGGCCTCCCCAGGGTCAGCTCAGTGTGTTCAGGCCCTCCGGGGAGGACCCTGCTCCTCTTCCTGAGGTAGAGCTGGGTCTCATTCCCTGGCCTCACCATGCACCCCCGTCCTGGCTCTGCTTACCCACAGCCCCTGCTGGAGATGGACCCGCTGGGGCTTCCTCCTGCCTGCAGAGTTAACTCCTACCACACCCAGCATCGGGGCAGGTATACTCCTGAGGGGGATCACTGGGGAAAGGAGCCTGGCAGGGACCTCTTTTCATATAATTCATAGCATTTTCCACATCCCTTAGGATGCCATGAGGTCTCCCAAACGTGTTTCTCAGGCCAGACGGGGCAGCTCAGGACTCCTGGGTTGGAAACACCAGCCCCACCTTGAAGGCCTCTCCCAGCCCCTCTCTACACATCCTGACATAACCAGAATTAGAAAAATCGGTGTTTGGAGGTAGCAGCAAAAGAAGAGAGAGAGGAAAGGAGAGGAGAGGAGAGGGAAAGAAAGAAAAGAAAGAAAAGAAAAGAAAAGAAATCAATCAATCAATCAATCAATCAATCAATCTCTGTTCGCCATCATTTTGAGGGACCTGGGTATGAATCTGGGCTCTACCACTCACTCACTTTGTGTTCCCAAGAAAAGGAAAGAAGGCTTCCTCAAAGAAAAGAGGTCCTACAAGCAACCCCCTTTCGTTAATATTAGGGAGAATGAGACGACACTGAACATAAAAGGGCTTAGGCCAAGTCCAGAGACATGGAACATTTGTAAGAAATAGCAGATGCTCATTTAAAGACAAGTGAGGAGGATCCCCTCTCCAACCATCTTCACTGGCTGGGGCACAGCACCATTACCCACTGGGATTTTCAGGCTCCCTGTGCACCTGCCCCAGGAGGGGGAAGACCTGGAATTGGCACCATAGGAGGGGAGACCAGCGCTGGGACCAAAACTGAGAACCTAGAGAGGGAAGCCCGGTCTAGAGAGAGGGTCAGGAGGAAAAGAGAGTCCCCTGGGGTTTGAGGGTGGGAGGTGAGTGCTCATCAGAAAAACTTGAAGAGAAGTTCTTGTCACCTTTTTAGCATGTGGGAACTGGAAACACTTGTGCTTCAGTCCTGAGTCCTGGCTGTTTCTGTGGCCAGCACTGCTGTAGGCCAGGCCTGCCCAAAACACAGATGGCTCCCTCCCCAAACACACTCTGAAAAGTCTCCTGCCTGGGCAGTGGGGGCTGCAGGGGTGGGTGGGACATGACAGGGTGGGTGGGAGGTCAGTGGCCCCTATGGGGGCGGCACGGTGAGGAGCAAGGGTTCACCATCCTGTGATGATGTGTCCTTGACATCAAGGAATCAGGGCAGTGGCGGGGGCGGCTCCACCATCCCAGCAGTGACTGGCCCAGACACAGTGCCGGACACCACAGCCCCCGCTTCCCACAGCAGCTGTTTCCCGATGACTGCCGGATGCACAGCTCCATGACAAGATTTTGGGAAAGGAAGTCAAGAGTGAGGGTGCTGGGCTCTAAGCAAGGCCTTTTGGGAAGAGACAAACCCCCTCCACCATCCGATCCCAGGAGAGTCAGGGAGGAAGATCTGGGCCACGGACTTAAA
>NC_037678.1:11611675-11770626 GCF_003255815.1 Theropithecus gelada
CCCCCAGCCATGGCATTGCAGATCCATCCATCTCTCATGCTGTTCCACCCACTCACACTCCCCTGACCCCTCCTCCTCTCACCTTCATAGTCCGTGATCTTCACTCAGGCCCCTGCCTGACGCAGCCTGCAGAGCGCCCTCTGCCAATCTCTACCCCAGTAGTAGTAGAGGCGGGCGGTGGAGATGGTCAGGGTGACATTAGGGTGCTCAGCCAGGAATTCAATCACCTTCGCCACACAGTCCGGACAGGGGTTCCAGGATACAAACCAGGTGATCTGGAAGCGCTTGTAAGCAGGCAGCTGGTTGCCACAGAACCGAGAGAGGAAGCACATTTCTGCGTGGTGCTCAGGCTTGGAATACACCTGGGAGAGGAGCAGGGGCAGGGGATGCTCTGAGAGGGGGAGCAGGAGGAGAGGGCAGGGTTGGTGCAGTGGGAGGAGGGGCCAGCACAGGAGCCCAGGGGATCTTGCCATTGAAGCTCCTTTCCTCCATCCCCCTGATTAGTTTGAGTGATTGTCTGCTCCAAAGCTCATGTTCAGTGTTAATTGCTATGGTAATGGCCTTAAGAGGTGGCACCTACAAGCAGCTGTGAGGCTGTGGGGACTGCACCTTTGTGGGTGCCACTGCTGTGGTTATTCAAGGGTGACGTCAGCCCCTCTTTCTGTCCCTTGCCTTCTATCTGGAAGGGCAGCGTGTCAGACTAAACTCCTGCTTCCTCTTGTCCTCGTGGCATGGAGCAGTAGTGACCCGACATCCCAGGCCACTCTGTCTGGAGCATCCCCTGAGCTTCTGGCAACAACCTTCACCCCCACGTGACTGTGCAGCTCACAAGCTGAGACAGGAGAATTGCTTGAACCCGGCAGGTGGAAGTTGAGTGAGCCATTGCACTCCAGCCCCAGACAAGAGGGAAACCTGGTCTCAAAAAAACAAAAAAAAGAGAAAAGAAAAGAAATCTGGGAAGTGGCCAGGCATGATGACTCATGCTTGTAAACCCAGCACTTTGGGAGGCCAAGGCAGGTGAATCCCCTGAGGTCAGGAATTACCCAGCCTGGCCAACAAGGTGAAACTCTGTTTCTATTAAAAATAGAAAAAATTAACTGGGCGTGGTGGTGGGCTTCTGTAATCCCAGCTATTCAGGAGGCTGAGGCAGAAGAATCGCTTGAATCTAAGAAGTGGAGGTTGCAGTGAGCCGAGATTGTGCAATTGCACTCCAGCCTGGGCGCCAGAGCAAGACTCCATCTCAAAAAAAAAAAAAAAAAAAAAAAAAAAGAAATGTGGGAAAAAATACACAATTGAGAGCTCACCCCTGGGCGTTTTACTTATTGTTGTGTTTTCTGCATTCCCAGCTGCTTAGGTCCTGCTGTAGCACGGGTTAAAAAGAAAAGAACTAGTTTTCCTCCGCCTAGCCAGCTCACTCCAAGGACAGTTATAAGATAACACTGCCTGAAAAGTCAAGGCCAAAGGAATGGGCTCCAGACATCACCCTCACACCCCTCCAGAGCAAGGTTGAAGAAAATAAAAAAAAATTTTTTTAAAAGACAAATTCCTTTACTGTCTCTCCTTTCCAGAACCATTAATTATAGCTATATTTTACAAATGTCTGTATTTAGCCAGCTCCTGTTTTTCTTTAGACATAGCTTCTAGGCCACCAGGTATACAAGGCCACAAGTTATGCCAAGTCATCAGTTATGCTACACATTATGTGACCTGTCACTGTTTGATTAATTGCCTTTGTTCTGCTTCTGTAAGTTTGCCTATAAATACCTCAATCTGTCTTTGTTAAGGGCTCAGCCTTTTTGGATGTGAGTCTACTGAGCTGGCGCACCTAAATAAATCCTCCTGTCTCACCCATATCAGTCTCTCCAGTCCTCTAATTCCTGCAACACTGCCTGTGATTTGATTGAAGTTTGGGTTGTACCTGGCCTCGAAAGACCCCTGTGTACCAAGGGAGCTTTGAGGGGTCCTTCCTTATTTTCACTTCGTAGCACAGCCAGGTGTAGCTCCGACCATAGAGGATGGGTTTATTTTCAAAGTGGTAGTAGAATGTGCGTTGATACATCCGCTCCATCGGATTTCTGAAGGCACAAGAGAGAAACCGTCCCATACAGAGAGCCCTCCCTGGAGTCCTTGGGGCTCATGTCCACTGAACACAGCTCCTGGGATGGCCCTGGGCCTCCCCCACGCCTCCACAGCCCTGAGAATTTCTGCTGTCTTCCCAGGCAGGAAGACTGAGGGGAGAGGAAGAGGAGGGGATGCTGGCAGGGGCGCCAGGGTTGGGGCGATCTCTCCCAACTGGGGCGATCTCTCCCAGCTCAGGTCCAACTCTGGCCTTTCCAGGGGTACATTCCCCACTCTCCTAGTATTTCTGCCAACCCACTCCCCAACCCATTAGGAAAATGCAAAAGAGAATAAAACTCTTCACCCGTAAAAAAACAGCTTTTAACCTTTCAGCTCAATTCCTTCCTGATGTTTCACTTTGCATGTTAACATTATTTTAAAGTCATGGTAGAACTGAATTCTGAGGCCCAGGCCACTCTTCTAAGTGCTGCGAGGGGTGTGAGCTCATGTGATGTTGCCCTAGGACGGCAGGGGCCATTCCCACCTTACAGAGGAGGTGCCAGAGGCACAGAGAGGCGGGGTAACCTGCCCAGGCCACAGAGCTGGGGACAGATGGAGCTGGGGCCCCTTTCCAGGCCAGCCCTGTCCAGCCTCTGCCTCTGCATCACGGGCCCTGCAGGGAAAAGCTGTTGAGGACTGGGCTCTCTTTTCACTAAATTTTAAAAGAGCATTTCTCCTGATTATTGCATTTTTTTCTCACATTCCATGTTACTGGTCATGTTCTTTTTTTTTTTTTTTTCTTGAGATGAAGTCTCACTCTGTCACCCAGGCTGGAGTGCAGTGACGCGATCTTGGCTCACTGCAACCTCTGCCTCCCGGGTTCAAGTGATTCTCCTGCCTCAACTTCCTGAGTATCTGGGACTACAGATGCACCACCATGCCTGGCTAATTTTCGTATTTTTTTTAGTAGAGACAGGGTTTTACCATATTGGCCAGGTTGGTCTCAAACTCCTGACCTCATGATCCACCCACCTTGGCCTACCAAAGTGTTGGGATTACATGTGTGAGCCACTGCGCTGGGCCACTGGTCATGTTCTAGAAGATGAAGAGTGACCTTGGAGTGGAACCTGTCTGGGGACATCTGCTCACCATGGAGTCATCCTTGGATGACATGATTTATCATGTGCTTCAGAGACCATTCCTGCCCCCACACCCTCTCCCAAGACTTTGTATTTAAGCAAAGTAAATCTTACAGAAATTTCATCAAAGTGCTGAGGACAAAATGCCTGATTGCTCCAATCATCCTTTGGTTCAATTCTCCCAGTTCTTGAGCTCAGGAATGGTGGGAAGCACACAGAGGGAGCACCCTCCCAGGGCGGGGAGCACCAACCCGGCCATGACTTTAAGGGAGAATCTCAGCAGGGGGCCTGGGCTGGTGCAGGTTGGGGAGGCGGCACATTCAGAAGCAGCTGTAGGGCGACCACACAGCAGGGCAAACAGCCTGGCTGGGATTTGGGTAGCAGGGAAGCCAGAGGGGAGGGAGCCCAAGGCTGGGGTAGGGGCAGGGGCAGGGGGAGGCCAGGGTTGAGGCCCAGCAGGACCACCAGGCAGGAAGGGGCAGGTGGGGCCCAGGGGACACAGAGGGCAGCAGTACCTGATCTGTGGATTCACGTTCAGCCTCTTAGATATGCTTGTTCCAGTCCCGCTCTTTTTTTGAAGCGCGGCAGCCTCTTAGATATGCTTCTCCCAATCCCGCTCTTTTTTTGAAGCGTGGTGGTTTCACTTCCTGCTTACAGAGTCCCTGCAGTTGGGCAGCCCTCCTTAAAGTGACCTCCCAGGGCCTTGTGAGTCATGGCCCCTCCCCATTCCTGCTCAGGCATTGGTGTAGGAGGCCCTGGGGTGGTTTACATTTCGCTGGCTCTGGCTCTTTCTCTGGTTTTCCCCGGGCCCCTCCCGCTGGCAGAGGAACCTCCAATAAAGACAGGCTGCTCTGTCTTTATCTGTCTTGGGCAGGACCCAAAGGAATTGCAAAGAGAAAGAGAAAGGCATTGCAGCCAGAGCCCGGGAGGCGGGTCCAGACCAGGCTGAGAGAGGGGCAGGTGCCCCCTTGCCTGGTGGATGGGCAGGCTGGAGCCCTCTCTATACTACCCCCTCCCCAGCCCTAATGTGTGCCCAGAGCTTTGAGCAGCACCTCCCTATTGAGCGAGGGGAGGTTTGGAGACTCCAGTGGGGAAGGAAGTGTGGACTCCACACAGCACAAGTGAAGGCTTAGGTGTTCCTCGAGTTCCCAGCTGTGTGCTGGGTCCGTCGTATGAATTCCCTCTTCCAACCTCCCAGCTTCCAGAAGGTTGGGGGCAGGTCAGCGCCTCAGAGGGACTGTGATGTCTGCGACACCTAGGAGGGGAGGAGAGTGTCTACAAACAGGCTCGCTGCCCACAGGGACCTCTCAAGGAGTTCCGTGTGGACCAAGAAGATGGGAAACAATTACACACACAGCTTTCTGATTATTTAAGTCCATCTAAGCATATTTTGGAGGAATGAATGTACATTGAAATAATCTTTCTAAATAGATTCCTTTAAGGGGAGTTTGTTCCAGCTGGAGAAGTTGTGCTCTCTGTAGAGGCTCTGAACTCCTCTGGCTGCCACCCGAAGGCAGATAGGGAGGAGGATGCGTGGGTGGGAGGGGGTGCAGCAGCGCCCCTACGCGCATGGAAGCTTGTCCTACCTCTGCACAAAGCGGACTCCTAGTGGTTGTTTTTGGAAGGTGAAGTTTTCTTTTCTTTCTTTTTTTGTAAATCTTCCTCAATATAAATCTTTTAATTTAAAAGTCAATTTTTACTGTCGAAAATGCAAACTTAGGGAGGGCAGAAAGATCACACACAGAGCTGCCACTTCACACCTGGAGGGTTGCTCGGTGGCCGTCCAGAGGCGCTCCTCACTTCCCAGACGGTGTGGGGGCTGGGCAGAGACGCTCCTCACTTCCCTGAGGGTGCGGTGGTGGCGGGCAGAGGTGCTCCTCTTTTCCCAGANTCCTCACTTCCCTGAGGGTGCGGTGGTGGCGGGCAGAGGTGCTCCTCTTTTCCCAGATGGTGCGGCGGTGGGCAGAGGCGCTCCTCTGGAAGGTGAAGTTTTCTGTTGCCATCAGAAAGAGATGGACAAAGGATAAGACCATTGGTGGAAAATAAACAGTTCCGTTCATCAGAAACATACTTCGTAGGAGAAAATAGAATAATAACCCTAGACCAGGGAGGCATCGTCAAACCCAGCTGTAAGGCGGCAGTTAAGGCACAGTGGGGAAGGGACACCAACTTTGCAGCCAGGTAACTCTGAGATCCGCCCCTTCCTTACTGTGTGACCTTGAGTGGTTTACTTAATGTCTCCAGGCCTCTAACTGCAGGCGTGAGCCACTTGCCCAACCCATTTTATTTTTTCAAAAACGTTTTCAGGCCAGGTGTGGTGTCTCGTGCCAGTAATCCCAGCACTGTGGGAGGCCGAGGCAGACGGATGACTTGAGGTCAGGAGTTCGACACCAGCCTGGGCAAGGTGCTGAAACCCCATCTCTACAAAAACAAAAACAAAACAAATTAGCCAGATGTGGTGGTGCGCACCTGTAATTCCCGCTACTAGGGAGGTTGAGTGGGGAGGATCACTTGAGCCATGACTGCATCACTGCACACCAGCCTGGGCGACAGAGTGAGACCCTGTCTCAAAAAAGAGAAAAAAGAAAAAGAAAAATCTTTTTCCACCTGTGTAATTTTATTTGAAGAAGGTTATATATGACTGACTGCTGGGCTCATACCTGTAATACCAGCACTTTGGGAGGTTGAGGCAGGCAGATCACCTGAGGTCAGGAGATCGAGACCAGCCTGACCAACATGGTGAAAACCTGTCACAACAAAAACAAAAACAAAAACAAAATTAGCGAGGCATGGTGGCACACACCTGTAGTCCCAACTACCTGGGAGGCTGAGGCAGGAGAATAGCTGGAATCCAGGAAGTGGACGTTGCAGTGAGCCGAGATCTCATCACTGTACTCCAGCCTAGGCGACAGAGCAAGACTCCATCTCAAAAAGTTAAAAAATAGGCCGGGCTCAGTGACTCACATCTGTAATCCCAGAACTTTGGAAGGCTGAGGCAGGTGGATCTCCTAAGGTCAGGAGTTCGAGACCATCCTGACCAACATGGAGAAACTCCATCTCTACTAAAAAAGAATGCAAAATTAGCCAGGTGTGGTGGTGCATGCCTGTAATCCCAGCTACTCGGGAGGCTGAGGCAGGAGAATCACTTGAACCCGGGAGACAGAGGTTGCGGTGAGCCCAGATCGTGCCATTGTACTCAAGCCCGGGCAACAAGAATGAAACACCATCTCAAAATAACATAAAATAAAATAACAAAAATAAATATAAAACAGAAGGTTATATATATGGGATCTTTAGTATATGCTTATATGGAATATATATCTAGAATATATATGGGATCTTTTGATAAGATTTCTTTTGATATGTATAGAATCATCAGTATATGATTAGATATGGAATGTGTGTATGGAATCATTCGTGATTGACGTTTTTCACTCAGCATAATATCCTTGAGGTTCATCTGAATTGTTGCTGGTTTCCATAGGTTGGTTGTTTCCATTGCAGGGCACGATTCATGGCATGGATGTACCACAGCAGGTTGAACCATTCACCCACTGGACGTTTAGATTGGTTGCTGTTTTTGGCTGTTGTGAACACAGCTGCTATAAACACAGGTTTTTGTTTTGGTTTTAAAATGTGAACGTAAGTTTTCATTTCTCTGGAATAAATGCCCAATAGTGCAATTGCTGAACTGTATGTTAAGTACATGTTTAGTTTTATAAGAAACTACTTGGCCAGGCATGGTGGCTCACACCTGTAATCAGTGCTCCTAAAGCACTTTAGGAGGCTGAGGTGGGCGGATCATGAGTCAAGAGATCGAGACCATCCTGGTCAACATGATGAAACCATGTCTCTACTAAAAATACAAAAATTAGCTGGGCATGGTGGTGCGCACCTGCAGTCCCAGCTACTTAGGAGGCTGAGGCAGGAGAATCGCTTGAACTCAGGAGGCGGAGGTTGCAATGAGCTGAGATCATGCCACTACATTGCAGCCTAGGCGACAGAGTGAGAAACTATCTGGAAAAAAAGAAAAAAAAAAAAAGAAAAGAAAGAAAGAAAGAAACTGCTAAACTAAATTGGAGAATAGCTGTACTATTTTATATTCTCACCAGCAATGTATAAATGATCCAGTTTCTCCAGCATTTGGTGCTGCCACTGTGTTTTATTTTAGCCATTGATAAGTCTGTGGTAACATTCTGATAGGTCTGTGATAATATTGTGGTTTTAATGTTCACTTCCCTAATGGCTGATGATGTCGTATGTCTTTTTCATGTGCCTGTCATCTACGTATTGCTTTGGTAAAAACTTTGCTCCTGGTTTTCTATTTTTCCAATTTTAAAAATATTGTGGTAAATTATATATAACATAAACTCTACCATCTTGACCATTTTTAAGCACAGAGTTAAGCGGTATTAAACATATTAAACATATTTGTAATGTTGTGCAACCACCACCACCATCCTTTTCCACAGCTCTTCTTTTTTTTTTTTTCTTTTTCTTTTTTTTTTTTTTGTGACAGAGTCTCACTCTGTTGCCCAGGCTGGAGTGCAGTGGCACGATCACAGCTCACCACAACCTCCACCTCCCGGGTTCAAGCAATTCTCCTGCCTCAGCCTCCCAAGTAGCTGGGATTATAGGTGCGCACCACCACACCCAGTCAATTTTTGTATTTTTAGTTTAGACAGGGTTTCACCATGTTGACCAAGCTGGTCTTGAACTCCTGACTTCAGATGATCCACCTACCTCAGCCTCCCAAAGAGCTGGGATTACAGACGTGAGCTGCTGCGCCGAGCCGGCTCTTTTCATCTTGTAAGACTGAAACTCTGTACCTGTTAAACGCAAACTCCTCATTCCCTTCTCCCCATTCCCTCCTCCCCATTCCCTCCTGCCCATTTTCTCCTCTGCCAGCCACTGGCAACCACCATGCTACTTTCTGTCTTTAACATTTCGAATATTCTCTTTTTTTGTTTTTTGTTTGTTTGCTTGTTTGTTTTGAGATGAAGCCTCCCTCTGTCACCCAGGCTGGAGTGCAGTGGCACAATCTCGGCTCACTGCAACCTCTGCCTCCCGGGTTCAAGCGATTCTTCATGCCTTAGCCTCCCAAGTAGCTGGGATTACAGGCATATCCCAACATGCCTGGCTAATTTTTATATTTTCAGTAGAAACATGTTTTCGGCATGTTGGTCAGGCTGATCTTGAAGTCCTGACCCTGACGGGTGAGGTGGCTCCCGCCTGTAATCTCAGCAATTTGGAAGGCCGAGGCCGATGGATCACGAGGTCAGGAGTTCGAGACCAGCCTGGCCAACATGGTGAAACTTTGTCTCTATTAAAAATACAAAAATTAGCCAGGGATGGTGGCTCACCCCTGTAATCCCAGCACTTTGGGAGGCTGAGGTGGGAGAATTACAAAGTCAGGAGATTGAGACCATCCTGGCCAACATGGTGACACCCCGTCTCTACTAAAAACACACCCAAAACATGGCCGGAGGTGGTGGCGGGCGCTTGTAATCTCAGCTACTCAGGAGGCTGAGGCAGAAGAATCACTGGAACCCAGGAGGCAGAGGTTGCAATAAGCCGAGACCATTCCACTGCACTCCAGCTTGGGCAACAGAGCAAAACTCTGTCAAAAAAAAAAAAAAAAAAAAATTAGCCAGGCATGGTAGCGGGCCCCTATAATCCCAGCCACTCAGGAGACTGAGGCAGGAGAATTGCTTCAGCCGGGGAGGCAGAGGCTGCAGTGAACCAAGATCACACCACTGTACTCCTGCCTGGATGACACAGCCTGTCAAAAAAAAAAAAAAAAAAAAAAAAAAACTCCTGACCTCAGGTGATCCGCTCACCTGGGCCTCCAAAGTGCTAGGATTACAGGCATGAGCCACTGCACTGGGCTGGCCATTCTGAATATTCTAAGTGCGTCATGTAAGTGGAATCATTCAGTGTTTCTCTTTATGTGATTGGCTTATTTTACTCAGCATAATATCCTCAAGGTTCATCCATGTTGTAGCATGGGTCAGAACTTCCTTCCTTTTCTAGGCTGAATAACACTCCATTGTATGTGTAGACCACATTTTGCCTCTCCATTCACGTATTGATGAAAACCTGGGTTGCTTCCGTGGGTGTACAAATATCTCTTTGAGACTCTGCTTTCAATGTTTTTGAGTGTATACCCGGCAGTGGAATTGCTGGATCATCTGGCCATTCTATTTGTAATTTTTTGAGGAACTGCCATGCTGTTTTCCACAGTGGCTGGCTGCTGTCAGTGGGTGAAGTGCTCTGTATATGTCTGTTAGATCTAGTTGGCTTATTGTGTTGAGTTCTCTATTTCCTTCCTTTTTATCTATCTGGTTGTTCTGTCCATTATTGAGCATCGAGCACTGACATCTCCAATTATTGTAGAACTTTAATTCTCCCTCGATTCTGTTAATTTTTGCCTCATATATTTTGATGAGCTATTATTAAGTGTGTAATTTTTTTTTTTTTTTTTTTGGATACAGAGTCTCTGTCAGTCAGGCTGGAGTGCAATGGCAAGATCTTGGCTCACTGCAACCTCCGCCTCCTGCGTTCAAGCGATTCTCCTGCCTCAGCCTTCCAAGTAGCGGGGATTACAGGCATGGGCCACCACCCCCAGCTAATTTTGTATTTTTGGTAGAGACAGGGTTTCACCACGTTGGTCAGGCTGGTCTCAAACTCTTGACCTCAGGTGATCAGCACACCTCGGCCTCCCAAAGTGCTGGGATTACAGGCATGAATCACTACCCCGGCCTTGGTGTGTAAATTTTTAGAACTGTTATACTTCTTGATGCCTTAAAACTTTTATTAATATATAATGTCCAGCTGGGCACGGTGGCTCACACCTCTATTCCCAGCACTTTGGGAGGCCAAGGTGGGAGAATCACTTGAGGTTGGGAGTTTGAGACCAGCCTGCCCAATATGGTGAAGCCTCATATCTACTAAAAATACAAAAAATTAGCTGGGTGTGGTGGTGCATGCCTGTAATCCCAGCTACTTGGGAAACAGAGGCAGGAGAATCGCTTGAACCTGGGAGGCAGAGGTTGTGGTGAGCCAAGATCGCGGCATTGCACTCTCGCCTGGGCAACAAGAGAGAAATTCCGACCAAAAAAAAAAAAAAAGTCTTTCTTCATGTCTTATAACATTTCATCATTTAAACTCTAAATTTTTTAAGAGATGGGGTCTCACTATGTTGTCCAGGCTAGTCTTGAACTCCTGGGCTCAAGCAATCCTCCCACCTCAGCCTCCTGAGTAGCTGAGATTACAGGCATGAGCCGCTACATCTGGTTAAAATCTGTTTTATCTGATATTAGCATAGCCACTGCTGCTCTCTTTTGGTTACTATTTGCATTACGTTTTATTTTTATTCATTTGGGTGAGCCCACCTTTAGTATCTGCCACACTCTCCAAAGTGATATTCCCACTAGTGTTTACCCGTGTATTAATAAGGCTATTCAATTTTGCATATTTTATTGCTTATTTCATTTTTTCTATAAATTGCCTGTGCATATCCTTTGCCCATTTTTCTGTTGGCAGAAGCCTCTAACCCAATGCTGGATTGGGGTTTCGGGAGCCAGCCTTTTTTCTTGACTTTGATTTCACCATCTAGCAGATATTTGTAGCAGACAAACCTTTTATCTAGAAACCTTTTATGAGATTAAGAAAGCTCGCTAAGAGTTTTGTTGAACTGGGAATGCTTTCTTTGGCATGGCAGCACGCTTCAAGCTCTTAAGATAGCTTCTAAGCTGTCTTTGCATCTTCTAAGATGCTGTTTTGTTTTGTTTTTTGAGACGGAGTCTTGCTCTGTTGCCCAGGCTGGAGTGCAACGGTGTGATCTCGGCTCACTGCAACCTTCACCTCTTCCATGGGAACTATTTTACTCCAACGCCTGGACCCAGGATCTTCCATAAGTGCCACAACCTGAAACAACAGGGAGGGCTCCTCTGGGACTGCTGTGCCCCCCTGCCAGTGCCACCACCCTGTACACCCACGTTCCTCTGTGCACTGGAGCCTGACTCAGGGCAGCAAAATCCCAGTGGGAACTGGCCCCTTCCTGTTCCTCTTGAGGTCAGGTCAGGAAAGAGTGTGTAAGGCATCCATAGAACCTGGGGGGTGACTCTGGGCTCATAGCAGTGCTGCAGTCCTCAGGGTGACTGGGATAAGAGTGTGCACCGTCCCTGGGCCAGCTGGAGGGAAGAGATTGCGCCCTTTTCTGGGGACTGAAAGCCCCTCCCCATTTCGGGCTCTGCGACACTGAGGGAAAATGAAAGACCCCACATCCCGCTGGAGTTTCCACCAGAGCCCAGGACAAGTCCCCGGGGACAGGAAGGAGCTGGTTCCCCATGTGGGCGGCAGGGATGGGAGCAGGGAGAATGGCCTCCTTCACAGGTGCAGGCTTCACCCGAGATTCACCCTGGTCCCCTG
Organism: Theropithecus gelada; assembly: GCF_003255815.1. Lineage (NCBI taxonomy): Eukaryota > Metazoa > Chordata > Mammalia > Primates > Cercopithecidae > Theropithecus > Theropithecus gelada. Next base: position 11,623,306 of record NC_037678.1, read on the forward strand.
TAAGTGGAGACCTAGCAGGGGTCCAGAATATTGAGGGACAGAGCAGGGCAGAGGGACCTGGGCAGGTGCTGGGCTGTGCAGCCCGGGTCACCCTGGGACCAGAATGGAGGTCCCGCTTGGGTCTGGAGTCCATGCTGCTGTGTACAAGGTCCTGGCTCTGCCACCACTGTGGGGCCCCGTCTCCCTACACCCCAGAGGGACCACAGGCTCTCCGTTCCCAGCCCAGGTCCCAGCAGTGTCATGGGGCTGTGTCCAGTCACCTCACCAGGACTCACAGGGCTCCCAGGTCATGGGCAAAGCTGTGAGTTGAGGCCCAGGGGACAGGGAGCCTGGGCCCTTGGAAGGTGGGGTTCTAGGGGACGGGGGGCGGGTCTCCCTGGGACCTGCCCTGTGACATGACTAACTGTGGGGTTCTTTCACCAGCTGAGCCCCTCTGGCTTCCCCTACACTGGCCCCTTTCCCAGAATGACTGCACATTTTTCATCACTTGCTTCCAACAAGTGGAGTTGGGGCGGTTGTCAAACCCAGAGACACAAGCAAAGGGCAGCTTGGACAACCCGGTCCCTCCCGCACCCGCTCCTGCGTGGGAAATGCGGAAGTCCTCTGCTCAGGGCGGGGCTGGGGTGTGCCCTGGAGTGCTCTGGGGCACCTGGAGGAGGTTTCCTTTTGTCAAGTCTCTGTCACTGTGTGTGGGTGCATGTGTTGTGTGTGCGTGTGTTGTGTGTGTTGTGTGTATGTGTGTCTTGTGTGTTTGTGTGTTGTATGTGTGTCTTGTATGTGTTTGTGTGTTGTGTGTTTGTGTGTGTGTTGTGTGTATGTGTGTGTTGTGTGCGTGTTGTGTGTGTATGTGTGTCTTGTGCATGTTTGTGTGTTGTGTGCGTGTTTGTGTGTTGTGTATGTGTGTTGTGTGTGTGTTTGTGTGTTGTGTGTGTGTGTGTTGTGTGTGTGTGTTGTGTTTGTGTGTTGTGTGTGTTGTGTTTGTGTGTGTGTTGTGTGTTTGTGTGTTGTGTGTGTTGTGTGTGTGTGTGTTGTGTGTGTGTGTTGTGTGTGTTGTGTGTGTGTGTTGTGTGTGTGTGTGTCTTGTGTGTGTTGTGTGTTGTGTGTGTGTCTAGGCCAGGGAAGCAGTGAGTCGTTTCTGCCCAGGAGCAGCTGCGTGTGAGGCCAGTTCTTGGTCTTTTACGTGGCTTCTGAGGACTTTCCAGAAATCGTGAGGTGGGAGCCGCCTGCTGTAATCAGGCACATAAGTCACATATCCCAGAGCTGGGAACCAGCACAGAAGGCCCGGGACAGACCCCAAGCTGAAGCCACAGCCCTGACACCTGCCACCCTAGTCCTGGGCTCCGTCTCTGCCTCCGGAGCCTCGTGTCTCCAGGGCTCAGCTCCCCTCCCCTCTGTGGCTGGGCTCTGCCTCCTGGGCTGCTCCTCTCCCCAGCCCTCTCTCTGGGCCCGGCCTGGACACCTGCCCCCTCCCTGGGCTCCTTCCCCCGACTGGCCCTGTCCTGGGTCTCAGCCATGGCCTCCCCTGGGCTCCCTCTCTAGGGGGTGGAATCAGGAAGGGGTGGACACAGGGCTGCTCCGGAGGGCCCCTGCCTGCACCTATGTGGCTCCTTTCCAACAGGGAGACCGGCTGCTGGCTGTCCTCTTACTGCTGGGCCTGTCCCTTCCAATCAGCGCCCGGGGCTCTGTGAGTGAGGGTGGGGTCTGCATTTAGGTTCCTCCCCTGTGAGGTTTAGCTGAGTTTTCTGGCTCCAGAGGGATGTCGTGTGACCTTTGGCCCGCTAAGGTCCAGTACACAAGGAAAGACATCTACACATTTGCTAACGTTTTGTTGTTGTTGTTGTTGTTTGAGACACAGTCTTGCTCTGTCGCCCACGCTGGTGTGCAGTGGCGTGATCTCAGCTCACTGCAAGTTCTGCCTCCCGGGTTCATGCCATCCTCCTGCCTCAGCCTCCTGAGTAGCTGGGACTACAGGTGCCCACCACCACGCCCGGCTAATTTTTTGTATTTGCTAGTGTTCATGTAAACACTTGCAATTCATGATACAATTGCTGAGCCAAAGCAATTATGGAAGATTCTTAATGTTTTATTAGTCTAGATACAAAGCCAATTAATCATTTCATTAATAAATTAAAAACAATTCTGAGAATATTGAGCACAATCTTACTATTATATACTTAGAACATAAGAGAAATTTTCAATTAAAATTAATTCACTTTGATTTTTAAAAAATCTACTTGGTCAGGAGTGCCTTGCTTCGCTGGTGTCTGTGAGCGGCTGGAGATGGTGGTGAACGGCCTGTTTGCATTTCTTGGAAGAAGATCTTTTATTCTGTGGCTCAACCCAGGTCTCTGCCTTCCTTAGAGACTGAGGCCCATCCTTCAGTTTCCCTGATTCTGGAAGAGCAGTGGGGTTGAATGGAGCAGGAGGTGAGATAGTGGAAAGAGGGCACAGGGAGGAGGCCTGGGGACAGTGACAATGACAGGAGAGGAGGGAGGGATGCGGGAGGTGGGAGAGAGAGGGAGGCTGTGAGAAGGAAAGGGAGGGACTGAGTTGGGTGCCCTGAGGGGAGCAGGAACCGAGAGGAGGCTCTGAGCAGAGGGGAAGGCAAGGCCCAGGGGAGAGGGGAGGAGGGGGAGGCCGATGGGGCACCAGGCAGAGGGAGGAAGCCGTCACCTGGAGAATGGCCCGAAGCCTCCCACTCAGGTCTTGGCTGTGCTCATCTAGTCCATCCCAGCGCTGGAAGGGACGTCCCTGGTGGTCCACAAAGGTGTCCCAGCAGTGCTTAAATTCTGAAAAGGGACAGGGGAGATAAGTCACGCTCCGGCTGTGGGGACGGGGTGGCACCAAGAGCCCGTGACTCTCAGGACAGATGTCCCACATCCTGGTTTCGGTCCCTCCTTTCCCTCTCCCTCCCCTAGGGGCTGAGCTCCTTCATCAGGCCCTTCCTTCCCACTGGGATCTGGGCCAGCCCAGTTCTCATTCTTTCGGGAAGCCCCAAGTTCTGCTTCCACTTCCAGCCACCCTCCCTGCCCTCCCCGGGCCCACATCTCCTGGCCTGGCCTCTCTCTTCCCAGAGACCGCAAAGTCGGGTCCCACAGCGCAGCCATCGTCTCTGCAGGCAGCAGACCAAGACTTTTCTCCTTTTCTTCCCAGTGACCTCTCCTGCCCCCACCCCACCCCACCCCACTCAAACCTTCCATTCTTACCCTCGTAGGTCATGATAGAGACTTGGGCCCCAGCATCCCGCAGCGTTCGCAGTGCCTCCTGGTACAGGAAATCGTAATCATAGATGCGGGCAGCGAAGATGTGCAGTCTCACGTGTGTGTTCTCCTGAAGGAACGCACGCACTTGCTCGGCACAGCCCCTCCTCAAGCAGGGGCTCCAGGAGATGAACCAAGTGACCCTGTACGTCTGGGCCGGGTCCAACTGCCAAGAAGGAACCTCGCCCAGGAAGCACAGCTCCGCGTGGCAGCCGTAATCACCACGGAGAACATTCTTAGCCTAGAAAAGGAAACAGAGTGTGAGGTGATGTGTGGTGAACAGGGAGGGAGGGCCAGGATCAGGTGGGGCTGGGGAGGCGGGGGCCTCCAGCACAAAATTAGAGGGGTCGCCAAAACCCCAGTTATTAGGATGCATGATTTTCTCTGCAGTATTAAAAATATCAAATGTTATGCAGAAATCCCAAGATAAGCAAAATATTGTCCATTAAATACAAACAGATCAGAAGCAATGAGGTTTGATTTTGCCCCAGCTCCGATATACACGTGACAGCACTCTCCTGTCAGTCTTTGTTAAAATCTTTGGTTTTATTTGTCATGATCCATTTGTAATAAATTTGCCTTTTTAAAATATTGCATTAATTATTAAATTAGAATGTGTTTTCTCTAGTTACTGAGCATTTGGAACCCCCTTCAATTTTGTACCCAAGGTCAGAGCCTTCAGGACCCTCACCCCAGGCCCAGCCCTGCAGGGAGGTTACAGAGATGGGAGGGAGACGAGGAGCCGGCGGAGCCCCAGGGTCATTGGCCTGATGCCCCTGAGTGAGTGTGGTTCTTTCAAGGGGAGATTGACCTGCTCTACTCATCAACTCCCCTACTGCCATCCCATCTCAGGCCCATAATTCTAGAAGCTTCCATTCTGTGCCACAACCTGTGCTGAGCCCAGAAGTGATATAGACTTAGGCCAAAAGGCCACCAAAAGTAGTGGGGAAGGGAAGACCAGCAAGACTCACTCCAACATAGGAAGGTCCCTGGGACATGGGATAATTGTCATTATCATGACTTATAGAAATATGGTATTTTCTCCAAACTTCAGAGAAAAGGATTTTCCACTAAGACTAGGAACTGGTCAAACTGGGGATAGCAGGGCAGCAAAGACTGTGATTATGATGGGGACAAGAACAGGGAGGGACTCCATTCAGAGGGATCGCATGGTGGAGTGGATCACACGGTTTGTGCTGAGAAGGAGCTGTGGGTCATTCCTGGGGGAGTCCCACTGCTTAGGCAGTGATGGAGACTGGCACCCTTCAAAGGATGTTCTAAGCAGTGTGTGTGGGTCCAGCAAGGCCCACACTGAGTTCACAGAGCCCAGAGGAGCCCCCAGTTTCCAGCACCAGAGCCAAGCAGAACCTGGCCTCTCCAGACAGAGGCTGTGCTGGGTAGGGTCCAGGGAAGAAAGTCCCACGGGCTCAGGGCCCCTCAGCCTGGCCTGGCCCAGCTCCTCCCCAAATGCTGGACATCCCTGCATCCTGACATGAGGCCTGTTCTGGTCTTGCTGTGGACTCCACCCCGGGCCGGACAGAACCCCTGATCGGCCTCTCCTGCCTCAGTCTCTCTCCCTGCAGGATGAGGCCAAAGAGCAGGCACAGGGGCATCCTGGCCTTGTGAGTCAGGTAGGCCCTGAGTCCTCAAATCCCACAGTTCCAAATCGCTCCTGGTGGGAGCTGCATCCGTGAGGGGATCCTGGGAGGCTCCTCAGGAAGCACTTTGCCGTCAGGCAGACTCCACCCCACCTGGCCATGGAGTGTCACTGAAGCCAAAGATCCCCCCGCCCCCAACCCCAGGGCCAAGCAGCAGCAGCTGCAGGAAGCACAGGTGACAGACACTCTGCGGGACACCACAGGTACCACCCAGAACCTTCTGCCCATGCGTGTCCATGGACTGGGAGGGCCCAGCCTGGATGCAGGTGGCTGGGTTGGTCACCTTGTTGTGTAGAAAGCCCCTGCGCTCGTCCATCGGGACCCAGGTGCCATTGTCCAGGCGCTCCACCTCGTAGCACAAGTAGGTCTGGTGCCGTCCACGGACCGAAAGGTCATTGTTAAAGTTGAAAGTGAACGTGTCTGGATCCATCAAGTGTCTGCAGACAGCAGGGGGAAAGCCCAGAGGAGGAGGAGCCCTCCTGGACGGCTCTGCCTCCTCCTCCCTCCCCACACTTCCTCCCTTGCACCCCACCCTCCTTCCCCCTGCTCCCCACATCTCTTAGCACCGCCTCCAAACCTCCCTCTCTGACCCCTTCTGGGGCTCACTGGGAGATCACTGCAGCCCTGCGGCCTGTGTAAGCCTTGTCAGGGTCTCCCCAGGGTCAGCTCAGTGTGCTTAGTCCCTCTCCCTGGGGTAGAGCTGGGTCTCCTTCCCTGGCCTCACCATGCACCCCTGTCCTGGCTCAGCTCTCTCTCAATCCCTGCTGGAGATGGACCCGCTGGGGCGTCCTCCTGCCTGCAGGGTTAACTCCTACCACATCCAGCATCAGGACAGTGACCCTCCTGAGGGGGATTACTGGGGAGAGGAAACTGCCGGGACTTCTTTTCGGATAATTCATAGGATTTTCCACATCCCTTAGGGTGCCCTGAGGTCTCCCAAATGTGCTTCTCAGGCAGTTGAGATGGGGCAGTTCAGGACTCTTGGGCTGGAAACACCAGCCCCACCTTGAAGGCCTCTCCCAGCGCCTCACTATGCATCCTGACATAACCAGAATTAGAAAAATCTCTGTTGAGGCAGCAGCAAAAGAAAGAAAGAAAGAGAGAGAGAGAGAGAGAGAGAGAAAGAGAGAGAGAGGAAGGGAGGGAGGGAGGGAGGGAGGGAGGGAGGGAGGAAGGAAGGAAAGAAAGAAAGAGGCTGGGTGTGGTGGCTCACGCCTGTAATCCCAGCACTTTGGGAGGCCGAGGCAGGTGGATCACGAGGTCAGGAGATCGAGACCATCCTGGCAAACACGGGGAAACCCCATCTCTATTAAAAATACAAAAAATTAGCTGAGCGTGATGGCGGGCGCTTGTAGTCTCAGCTACTCGGGAGGCTGAGGCAGGAGAATGGCATGAACCCGGGAGGCGGAGCTTGCAGTGAGCTGAGATGGTGCCACTGCACTCTAGCCTGGGCGACAGAGCGAGACTCCGTCTCAAAAAAAAAAAAAAAGAAAGAAAGAGGAGGGGAGGGGAGCGAAGGGCAGGGCAGGGGAGGGGAGGGGAAGGGAAGGGAGAAGGAAAGGAAAGGGGAGGGGAGGGGAGGGGAGGGGAGGGGAGGGAAGGGAAGGGAAGGGAAGAAGGAAGGAAGGAAGGAAGGAAGGAAGGAAGGAAGGAAGGAAGGAAGGAAGGAAGGAAGGAAGGAAGGAGAAGGGGAAGGGGAAGGGAAGAAGGAAGGAAGGAAGGAAGAAAGAAAGAAAGAAATAGAAAGAAAAGAAAGAAAGAAAGAAAGAAAAATAAAGAGGAAAGGAAGGAAAGAAAAGAAAGAAGGAAGGAAGGGAAAGTAAGAAGGAGAGAAGAAAGAAAGAAGAAAGAGAAAGAAAGAAAGAGGAATGAAGGAAGGAAGGAAAAGAAAGAAGGAAAGGAAAGAAAGAAAGAGAGAAGAAGAAAGAAAGAGAAGGAAGGAAACAAAGAGAAAAAAGAGGGAAAGGAAGGAAGGGAAAGAAGGAACGAGGGAAAAGAAAGAAGGAAAGAAGGAAGGAAGGGAAAGAAAGAAGGAAAGAAGAAAGAAAGAAAGGAAAAGAAAGAAGGAAGGAAGGAAAGAAAAGAAAGAAGGAAGGAAAGAAAAGAAAGAAAGAAAGAAAGAAAGAGAAAGAAAGAAAGAAAGAAAGAAAGAAAGAAAGAAAGAAAGAAAGAAAGAAAGAAAGAAAGAAAGAAAGAAAGAAAGAAAGAGAAAGAAAGGAAGGGAAGGAAGGAAGGAAAAGAAAGAAAGGAAAGGAAAGGAGAGACCAAAACTGGGAACCTAGAGCAAGAGGCCAAGTCCAGAGAGAGGGTCAGGAGGAAAAGAGAGGCCCCAGGGGTTTGAGGATGAGAGGTGAGTGCTCATCAGAAAAGCTCGAAGAGGAGGCGAGTCACAGAGGTGCTCAGAGGGGCTTCCCATACCTGGGCCTGGATGCTGGGCTGCTGTCCATGTGCTTGTCTCTTCTCGGTTCCTGGTCTATGTCCTCCCGCTCCTGCGACTTGCTCAAGGCGTGGTGTTGAGATCTTCACCAACATTCTCTTAGGATTCGAGAGCCTTAATATATCATCAAAGCGACCTGGAAGCTGCTGAGTCAGTGATACCCTGCCCCACCCCTTCTCCCTTCTCAGGCCACGCATGCCACCCACGTCAGCATCAGAACAAGGAAGTTCTCTGCCATGCCTTCGGGCAAGCTTTGGTTTTGATGTGCCCACTCTGACAGTTGACCCACCAGACGCTGTGGAGTGACAATGGGGATGTAGACCCGGCCCCACTTTGCTCCCTTTGGGCTGCAGGAGTCTGGAAGGCGGGAGACCAGGGGGCAGGTGAGAGGACAGGTATCCACACCCTGGAGAAAGGCCCTGAATAACACTCAGCACCCCAGAGAGCAGGCTCAAGGGCAGCCACCCCTATGTCCTCCCCTGCGGCCAGTGCAGGATGTGCCCGGTCCAGGCTCCCTGGTACCTGCTGCATCCTGGGCTGTCTGTTAGTGTCCTGCGTCTTCTCTGGCTGTGGAGATGGGAGATGAGCAGGTCCTGCTTCCTCCTATGCATCAGTGTACCTAATAATTGTAAACTAGAGTGAGGAGTGTTTTCATCCCCATTATCCAGAGGAGATGCTAAAGGCTCTGAAAGGTACCTAGAGGTCCAGCCCCTCCCAGCAAACAGAGTCCCCAGCAGGGACACATCCCCCCTCAGAAGGGCCACCCTGTGCCCTTTCTCCCACCTCTGGGTCCTGCAGAAATGTGAGGGACACTGTGCTCCTGCCCCAAGTGAGTCCCTGAGTCCCGGCGGCAGGTCTGGTGCCATCCTTTCCCAGGTCCACCTGCTGCACGCAGCACAGCTGCCCCTAGAGTGTGCTGGCCCTGTGGGCCTGGGGGCTGCCCCTGTCCTGCCTAATCCCCTGTCCTGGCTCTTACTAGACCCTCCTGTCCTTGGCCAGCTGTCCCATGCAGGGGAGTCCATGTCCTGGGGACAGTCCCACCCTGGCCACCCAGACCAAGCACAGTTCCTCACCCTCCCAGGCTGGCCGGTGCTCGCTGAGGTGGAAACCTCAGAGGAAGATGGGAGCGATCCTCCCTCCTCAGCAGTGTCCCTGTCATCTTGGTGGGCACCACTCCTCATGGACAGACCAGAGGAGGCCCTGTTCTCTGCTGTGAGGACCCCTCCAATTCTGTCTCCTGATGTTGGACTCCTCTAGTCAAGAAGATGTCCCCTGGGGGCTGTCAACTCCCATTTGAGTTTCGGGTGGCTCCGGTGTGAGCTCACCTTGGTGCGTTGTGTGAGTCTGACCAGAGACCACCGTTCCCAGTTCACACTCGAGGCACACACAGCGGGACGCCCCGTGGTACCCACAGCCCACCTGGGCAGAGACCACACCTGTACCAAGTTTGGGGTTCCCAGACATAGATGGGTTGTGGTCCTTGCTCATGTTCCCCCACAGGCCTGTCCTTCCTCGGGGGTGTCATCCCGATCCAGCCAGCTCTGCTCTCAGCCCCAATTACTTCCTGTGCCCTGCGGGACTGTGGGAGGACCCAACCCTACCCCAACCCTTTCCGGTGGCTCCTGCTGCCCAGAGCGATGGCCTTTCCCCTGGCTTAACCTGCATCAAATGCCCCTGGAGCAAATACAGCCCTGGATCCACGGCCAGGACAGCCCACACATGAGCTTTCAACGGGGAGACCCAGGACAGCTGCATCACGGGACAACGCTTTGCTCAGCATCCCTGGGGTGTCTCCTGCGTCTCCTGCCTCTGGGTCCTCAGCCTTGGGTTCCAGGGTCTCCCCAGCTCACCCACCCTGGGCACATCCTCCTCCCTGCTGCTCCTGCCAGCCCAGGCCCCACTGGACTCACGACTGCCCCATGCCTGCTCCCCTCTCTGATCCAGACAGGTCTGGATCTTCCAGAATGTCTCCAAATCTGTAAGATCCACTTTACAGCCCATCACAGAAACAGGCACATTGTCTGTTTCTCTTTCTAGTTTTACAAACTAGGAAGGTTGGACGCTCAGCACACCTGCACATCTGTGAACCTTCTCATCTGATGACAAAGATGGCCTCAGACTAAAATGTTCAAAGCAAATTGGGGCCCAGGTACTGTCCAGAGTTCAGTTCTCAGTAACTCACTGTACAAGCCATGCACCCAGGCAGGACTCCAGAGAGGAGAGAAGAGAGGGTGTTGGGGGGGTCCCCACCAACAGAGAGGGAGGCCAGGACCCTCCCTGGCCAAGGGTGGACAGAGGGAGCCACTGGTTGGGCATCTGCTGCCCAGACATGAGTGGGGAACAGTCTCACTCTAGCCCCCGGACCCAGGAACTTCCATAAGGGCTACAACCTGGAACCTCTCAGTGAGCTCCCCAGAGACTTACGTGCCCCACCCCCTGTCAGTGCCCGCACCAACCACACCCACATCCTTCTGTGCACTAGGGCCTGACTCTCTCCGGGCAGGAATGTCCCAGACACAACTGGCCCCTTCCTGGTCCCCCTGTAGCCGGGGCAGGGCGGGTCTGTAAGGCGACAGGGGAACCCAGGGTTGGTTAAGAGTGTGCACCTTTCCTAGGCCAACTGTGAGGAAGACAGAAGGAGACTCCACCCTTTCCTGGGGAAGGACAGCCCCTCCCCCCTTTCTGTCCCTGGAACGCTGGCTGAACAATCAATGTGATAAATGTGAAAATGTGATAAAATACCAGGTCTTGCTGGAGTTTCCACGGGAGCCTGGGGAGGTTCCAAGGGAAGAGGAAGAAGCTGGATCCCCAAGGGAGAGGCAGGAGAACGGCCTCCTTAACAGGTGCAAGCTTCCCTGGGATTTGCCCAGGTCCTGTATAAGGAAAACTGGGGACAGGGCAAGTGCCCCACAGGGGTCCAGACTGGGTGAGAGGGACAGACCAGGGCAGAGGGACCCTGAAGCAGCCCCTGATGGCTGGGCCACTCAGCTCATGTCACCCTGGGACGAGAACAGAGGTCCCGCTCGGGTCTGGAGTCCATGCTGCTGTGTACGAGGTCCCTGCTCTGCCACCACTGTGGGGCCCCGTCTCCCTACAGCCCAGAGGAACCACAGGCTGCCAGTTCCTAGTCCGGGTCTCAGCAGTCTCATGGGGCTGTGTCCAGTCCCCTCCCCTGGACCCACAGGGCTCCCAGGTCATAGGCAAAGCTCTGAGATGAGACCCAGGGAAGCTGGGAGTCTGAGGAGCTCAGGACAGAAAGGACTCCCTGCTTCTGTGCACCGCCCCCAACAGAGTGACATGACAAAAAGACCCTTCCTTGGGATACCCCAGACACACCCAGATGCCCACTTCAACACTGTCCATGGAGCAGGGTGAAGGGACAACCTCAGTGTCCACCTGCTCCTCTGGCTTTGATTCTGGGCTCTGACAACAGCCCTGCCCTCCTCATCCTAGAAGCAAGTGATCAAAACAGCCAAAGGATCTCTCCAGGCAAAGGGGCCAAGCTGGGGGCAGACAGAGGGTAGGGGGGAAGGGAGGTGGAGGGGTGGCTGCACCTGCCCTTGGACAGGGGACAGTGCTCTCCTCCCAGGGTGGGGCCCTCTGTCCCCCGTGCCCCCACTGGGGTGGCCTCTTTGACCAGAGTGACTACACGCTGTCCATTTTTTGGCCACTTGCTTCAAGGGGTGGAGCTGGGGCTGTTGTCAGAATCCAGAAATGAAAACGAAATGATCGGGGTTGATGACGTGGCTTCCCCATCACTCTTGCCGGTAAGAATTGCTGCAATCCTCTGACTTGGGGCAGAGCTGAGGTAGACATCTGGGTGTGTCTGGGAAACCCTGGGGAAGGTTCCTTTCTGTCCCGTCGCTGTCTGTGTGTGCTTGTGTGTCTGCGTCTTTGCCACCAGAAGGGGTTGGGCCTGTTTGCTCATGAGCAGCTGTCGAGGAGGCCCACTGTGTGCCACATACGCGGCTCCTGAGGTCCTGAGGTGGAAGCCCCGCTGTATCCACCACCCCGCGGGGCAGAGAAGGAGCCCAGAGGAGGAGGAAGGGCGTCCCGCCTCGTGGAAGGCCAGGAATCGGAGAGACCAGTGTCCCTTGTGCTGGGGTGGCACAGTGGGGTCCCTCTCTCCCTCCCCCACCCCCACACTCCTGGTCAGCCTCCTCCTGCTCCAGCCCTGGCTGCCAGGGCCAGCCCCCGACCTTCTTTATGGGGTAGGACGCTGGTGAGCCACATATTCCTGGAAGGACCCTCAGCACAGAGTGAGCCCTGGACGGTAGATACATGTGATTGACATCACTCACCTCACCAGCCCATCTGCTCCCTCCCTTCCTGATGCAGGCAGCCGGAGAGGGGCAGAGACACAGACATTCCAGGAGGGAAAACCTTCTAGAAGAACCTACTTGACATGCCTGGTATCCTTGGCTCCCAGACAAGTCTGGACTACCGATCCCCCATGGTAGAAAGGGCTCTTCCACGAGATACTCCCAGACACAGCCAGATGCCCCATAGAGAAGGCGGTGGGCAGGTCCTCGTGGTCCCGGCCCCACCCAGTCCTCCGAGGGAAGCACCCACAACTGTTTCTGCTCCTTGGCCGCCGACACCCCAATGGCATCCCCGGAGGGCCTGGGCTGCCCCTGCACGGTGAGCTCCGGGCCAGTGACAGCCGGGGGCCCTGCTCTCGGCACCACCCTCCTCCAGGGATGGAGACCCAGGCCTTGGCTCTGTGAGCTCCTAGATCTGTTTCTGGATGGAGCTCAGCTCCCTCTGCTGTGCACACAGTAAGTGCCCAGCATGTGCGCCATGGCTCAAGTTGGGGATGTAGGAGTCTGAGCTGGGAGGAAGGGCCTGGCTTCCACCTCTGGCTCTGGATGGAGAGGGCACCAAGCTCATGGTGTCACTCGTGTCACTTGGCCGTTCATTCATGCTGGGCAGAGGTTCTCTCGCAGGCTCCTGTGTTTACCGCATGGTGTCTTCCGCTGTGCAGAAATTTCAAATATAACCCAGTCAAATATATCAGGCTGTCTTCCCTGGGGCTCACACCTAAGGTCATGGCTGCTCCGCCCTTCCTAAGTGTAAAAATTCTTACCTGTCTCTCCACTGTGTGTCGCTTCTCCAGGGAAGACTCCATGCCCGCCTCGTGGAAACATCCGGAGCAGAAAAAGCAGCATCCCCGTGGCAGGGAGGCCTGAGGGCCGTAGTGTTTGGCATTGTGTGCCTTGTGTATGCCAGTTTTCTCAACCACAAGATTACAAAAGTGTTTTCCTGTATTTCGTCCTATCCTCTTGCATATGTAAATATGCATGTGTGAGACACACATGTACACACACACACGCACACGTGCACACACACACATGCACATGCACGCACACACACGCACATGCACACACATACACACATATACACGCACACACATGCACACACATGCACATACACACACGCACATGCACACACACGGACATGCACACACACATGCACACATGCACAGACACATGCGCACACACGCACACACACGCACACACATGCACAGACATGCACACACACACGCGCACACACACATGCACACACACATGCACACACATGCGCACATGCGCATGCACACACAGAATGCACACACAAGCACACACACAGGCACACACCACCACACATTTGCTGAGCCAAGTGGGTGATGTTCCGTCAAGTGCACCAAGCTGGCTTCTTCCTCAGGGCTTTTGTGCCTGTGAATGGGTGCCTTTTCATGGGCTGAGCTCAGCTTCTCCCATGACAGCCCATGTGTCTGCCTCCCTCCCAGGCACAGAGCAGGAGCAGCAGCCCTGCCCTTCTCACTGGGCAAGCGTGCTGTGCACAGGTAGGTGTTCAATATTGGATGAATAATTCATACTAACATTCCCTGTTCAACCCACCAAGTGTAAACTGCTGGGGTCTCCCAGTATTCCTTGGGAGACACTTTAGAATTCACGGGTCACCCAGGGCGGGTGAAAGCTTGCTCTTCTTTGTCCTCTTCAGCCACTGTCCTTGCCGATACCCACTCTTCCAATGCCAGCATGAAGGCCCCAGTGAGTGCCCTAGAGGGGCAGGACACCAGTTGAAGCTCTTTTTTGTAAAGTCTGTTTACACTGCAGCAATCCACAACCGTGAGCTTCACCCGATTCTCCTTACTAGTGAGGAAGTACACGGGTGGCCCAGAAATAAAGAATTTACACAGGCACTCTCTAATGAGATTTTATAAATTGCTACTCTTAGGCAATGTGACTTTCCTCGATGACTCCCTAGTGGGCAAGAATGTCACCACCTTGCATTGTGTAATTTGCCAGAACACAGCCCATGTCCAGTCCAAAGGGGTGAAATTTTTCCTTGTGGCTTTAGTTTCCTTCTGAGCACCCATCCACCGTCCTACACACACTCTTCTACACACACCCTCCTACACACACTCTTCTGAATGTTATAGCTTTATAATTGTATCGAGACTTTGTACAGCCCATGCACACTCTTCTGATTGCTATAGCTTTAAGATAGTATTGACTTCTTTTTTTTGAGACAGAGTCTTGTTCTGTCACCCAGGCTGAAGTGCAGTGGTGTGATCTCGGCTCACTGCAACCTCTGCCTCCTGGGTTCAAACTATTCTCCTGCCTCAGCCTCCTGAGTAGCTCGGACTACAGGTATGTGCTACCACACCCAGCTAATTTTTGTATCTTTAGTAGAGATGGAGTTTCACCATGTTGACCAGGCTGGTCTTGAACTCCTGACCTCAGGTGATCTGCCTGCCTCAGCCTCCCAAAGTGTGAGCCACCGTGCCCAGCCATGTATTGAGGTTTTCTACCTCAACTCTCCTTATCTTTCGTAGTTTTCGAAATCAGATGAGTGGATCAAAGTCCTATGAATGCAATGACCAGCTTGTCAGGTTCCAGTAAAGTCCTATCAACATTTTTAATGTGATTGCACTCATTTATAGATTAGTGGGGTAGATGATTGATACTGGCAACCTCAAGCCTACATTTATAATTACATTGAGACTTCCATCAAAGGCTGGGCACACTGTGGGAGCTTAAGGAAGGACAGTGTGCTTCCTGTCCTGGCACATCATGGCAGCCAGGCTTGGAGGGTCCCCAGAGGAGCCTTCACCACCCCCATGTGACGCCCTGCCCTTTGCTTGTGACTCTGGGTTTGACAACAGCCCTGACTCCACTCATTGGAAGTAAGTGATGAAAATTGTGTGGTCATTCTGGGCAAAGAGGCCAGTGTAGGGGAGGCAAGAGGGGCTTACCCTGGTGAAAGAACCCCACAGTTAGTCATGTCACAGGGCAGGTCCCAGGGAGACCTGACCACCGTCCCCCAGAACCCCACCTTCCAAGGGCCCAGGCCCCCTGTGCCCTGGGGCTTCACTCACAGCTTGGCCACAACCTCTTTCTTCCTCCCTGGGATGAGGCCCAGTGCCTGGAGATGGCTAGCCATCCCTCTGGGGGCCACCAGGTAACCAGCAGGAGAGCCTCGTCTGCAGGAGCAGATGTGGGGGCAGAGCCTGGATCCTGAGCATGGCCACGGGCCTGAGTCTTGTTGTGTGTAGTGATGGAACCCTACTCTCAGTCCCTCGGGCAGCTCTGATGGTCCCCACAGTCACAGACCTCCCTCCAGCGCCCTCTGTTCCCACGCCCCTGTCCTCCTGGCTCCTTCGTGTCCTCTGCCTCCCGTCCTCCCGCAGTTGCCTGCAGCCCTGCCTGCCCCTATCCTCCCTCCTCTCTTCTCCTTTCTTTCCATGTCTCCATGGATCTCAGAGTCTGCTAGCTCTTCCCTTCGGGCCTACATGGCTGCGAGACTTCTTCCTGCCCTCCTGCGCCATCCCCTCTCCCTGCTTCTCCTAATCCCCTCCACTAAATAATTATTTTCCTCCAGGCCCATACAGTCACTGTCAACATTGTGGCGCAGTTTGGCCCCAGATATGTGAGCAGAAGTTTGCTGAGGGGAGACCTGCAGAAGGCTGCCCTTTCTGGACAATCTTGTCTTCCAGGGTGACCAGGGCCAAACTGGACCCAGGCGCTTGAGGCTCTGCAGATGGAAAGGCAAGAGAGCGCCAGTGCCCGCCATGGCTGGGATTGGGAGGAGGGGGCTGCTGTCCAGGGGCAGAGTCCATCCTCCATGTGGAACCCCTCCCTCCTGGGCTCTCTCTCTAGGGGGTGGAATCGGGAAGGGGGTGGGGACAGGGCTGCTCCCAAGGCCCCCTGACTACACATGTGTGGCTCCTTTCCAACAGGGAGACTCGCTGCTGGCTCTCCTATTGCCTGGCCTGTCCCTTCGGACCAGGGCTGCCAGCAGGAGGGAGCTCTGCGAGTGAGGCCAGAGTTTGAATTCAGGTGCTTGTCCCAGAAGGGTTAGCTGTGTTTTCTCATCCCAGAAGGAGTTAGTGTGACTCTTGCCCTACATGAAGGTCCACTCCAAAAGGAATGACATTTATTCATTTCCTAATGTTTATTTACACACTTGCAATTCGTGGTGCAATTACCTAACAAATTATGGAAGATTCTTCACATTTTATTTTAGAAGTGTAGCTCTGAAGCCAATTAAAATAATCATTTCATTAATAAATTGAAAACTATTCCCAGAGTATTAACCATCATCTTATAATTTAATGCTTGAAATATAATATAATTTTTTTTTTGAGACAAAGTCCCGCTCTGTCACCCAGGCTGGAGTACAGTGGCACGATCTCAGCTCACTGCAACCTCCACCTCCCGGGTTCAAGTGATTCTCCTGCTTCAGCTTCCTGAGTAGCTGGGATTACAGGCACATGCCACCACACCTGGCTGATTTTCGTATTTTTAGTAGAGATGGGGTTTCACCATGTTCGTCAGGCTGGTCTTGAACTTCTGACCTCAGGTGATCCACCTGCCTTGGCCTCTCAAAGTGCTGGGATTACAGGAATGAGCCACTGTGCCCGGCCAAAACGTAAGATACATTTTTTTTTTTTTTTTTTAGACGGAGTCTCGCTCTGTCGCCCAGGCTGGAGTGCAGTGGCTGGATCTCAGCTCACTGCAAGGTCCGCCTCCGAGTTTACGCCATTCTCCTGCCTCAGTCTCCCGAGTAGCTGGGACTACAGGCGCCTGCCACCTCTCCCGGCTAGTTTTTTGTATTTTTTAGTAGAGACGGGGTTTCACCGTGTTAGCCAGGATGGTCTCGATCTCCTGACCTCGTGATCTTCCCATCTCAGCCTCCCAAAGTGCTGGGATTACAGGCTTGAGCCACCGCGCCCAACCAAGACACATTTTTAATTAAAAGTAATTCACTCTGATTTTTTAAAAAATCTACTTGTCAGGAGCGCCTTGCTTCGCTGGTGTCTGTGAGCTGCTGGAAATGGTGGTGAACGGCCTGTTTGCATTTCTTGGAAGAAGATCTTTTATTCTGCTGCTCAACCCAGGTCTTTGCCTTCCTTAGAGACTGAGGCTCAGCTCATCCTTCAGTTTCCCTGATTCTGGAAGAGCAGGGGAGTTGAATGGAACAGGAGGTGAAAGAGTGCAAAGAGGGCACAGGGAGGAGGCCTGGGGACAGTGACAATGATGGGAGAGGAGGGAGGGACGCAGGAAGTGGGAGAGAGAGGGAGGTTGTGAGAAGTTGGGGGCAAACCCAGGGATCTTGCTGGCAGAATCTTGTTTAATTTTCACCCCATCCCCCTAGGTGAGCAACTCTCATTACCCCCAACTTCCAGATGTGGATCCTGAGGCTCAGGCAGGGCATGTCCCCTGGCTAAGGACACACAGGAGGAAGTGGCAAGAGGCATGGTAGGCCCCTCACCCACCTCTGGGCTCCCTCTCTAGGGGGGTGGGATCAGGAAGGGGTGGGGACAGGGCTGCTCCCAAGTCCCCCTGACTGCACATGTGTGGCCCCTTTCCAACAGGCCCCTTTCTCACTGCTGGCTCTCCTCTTATTGCCTGGCCTGTCCCTTCTGACTGGGGCTGGCCAGCAGTGGGGAGCTCTGTGAGTGATGACAGAGTTTGAATTCAGGTGCTTGTCCTTCAGCTGCACCCTCAGCCCCTTCTGTGCAGCTTCCCAGATAGATGCCTGTCTGGACAGCCCCAGCGCCTCCCTCCCAGGCTCTGTCCTCCCTGACTGTGCTGTCAGGTGATGCGTTTGCCCTGTCAAGATCTTTCTGGCAATTGATCATTTCTAGCCTCATACCTTGCCTGGGAAGTAGGGTCACTGTGGCATTTTTCATCTGAACCAGGACCCTTTCAAGAGTGACAGGGGTGCTGTCACCCATGGCAGGGACAGCAGGCTAGAGCAGCCCCATCCAGGGCGAAAGGGACACAGGTTCACCCTATTCAGAGGGAGTCTGTCAATTGCTATTACATGGACGGAGAGGTTGAGGCTTTGAGATGTCCCGAATATAGATCTGGGCAAACCACCTAACTTTAACTCCCTCCCCCGCACCAGAAGAACCCCTTGCCCACGTGGGTGCCGTGAGGCTTAAGCGAGAAGGTGCCACTCATGTGCAGCAGCAGAAGTGGCTCCATTATTTCTCTTACCCTCACCCCCACTTCTCACCCCCACATCTGTGAAGTCTCATCACTAATAAGCAATGAGTTGAAGTGCTGATCCTGAGTTCACTGGTATCGGGGCACCCGACTCATTTGGCAGCTTTGTGATAGTCAGAGAAAAGTATCCCTGCTCTGCACAGACACATTTCCCTAGGTGCCAGCCTCTACTCATCCTCCTTGAGCAGTGCAAGGCTGAGCAACCGTACGTGGCAGCCCTGATTGGCTGACAGTGATCCCGGCAGTTAACATCAGCACTTCAGCCGCTAGCAGCCCCAGGACCAACGTCTCTCTCTTCCACCTATGACATGTCCCTGCTCCCACCTGCCGCTGACCTCTCTGGCCAACGGCCCTCTCCCTGGGACTCTCCCTTTCACCTGCTCAGCTTGGAACATCTCCCCCAACTCTCTAGGAAACATCAATCCAGGAAGACCCTGGGGGAAAGTGAGTAGACAGAGGCGGGCGTGGCTGTTGGACTTTCCGCCTGTTTTCTCCACTGGGTTGTGGCTCCTGTAAGAGCAGGGCAGTGTCATCTCTGCATCATCAGTGCCAGGTACTCGGCTTATGAGCATTGAGTGAATGAGGATCAAGTGACTCAGTGACAGAGACTTTCAAAGACTGAATTAGGTATCACTTCCTAATCTCGCTGACCAGCTCCACCAGAGGTTGGGAGCTCAAGCGATCTGATAGGCTGGGTGCTGGTGAAGTAAGAGGCACTGCATAGGGAACAAATAAACCCCGAAACTGCAGTGGTTTAATAGAAAATATGTCTATTTCTTTTTTTTTCTTTCTTTTTTTTTTTTTTTTTTTTGAGACGGAGTCTCGCTGTCTCCCAGGCTGGAGTGCAGTGGCACAATCTCAGCTCACTGCAACCTCCGCCTCCCAGGTTCATGCCGTTCTCCTGCCTCAGCCTCCCGAGTAGCTGGGACTATAGGCACCCGCCACCACACCCGGCTAACTTTTTGTATTTTTAGTAGAGACGGGGTTTTACCCTGTTAGCCAGGACGGTCTCGATCTCCTGACCTTGTGATCCGCCAGCCTCGGCCTTCCAAAGTGCTGGGATTACAGGTGTGAGCCACCGCGCCCAGCCAGATGTCTATTTCTCTCTCACACAAGAGTGTCATGCAGGCATTCCTCCGAGCACATGGGCAATTTCCCCCAGGTCGCAAATCAAGGTCCGGGCTCCTCGGAGGCCTCTGCACACAGGGATAGAAGGGGAAGGAGACGGGGAAGTCCTGCTGGCTTCTTATGTCTTCACTTCTGCTGGCAAGAACCAATGCAAAGTGTTGGGGATGATGGGAAATGAGATCCAAGCGTGGCAACTCTCCCCAGAACTACCCTCGCTGGGCAGGGGGAGCTGCCAGTCACTCTGCCCTAAAGGCAAACCCAGCCAACATAAGCCTTTCCCCAGCAGCAGCTGGGGGCATTCCTGCTGCAGTAGCAGAGGTCCACTCTGCCATTCCTCCTTCAGGAAGCCTTCCTTGGATTCTCCCAGGCCAGGCAGTTCTGTTCCAGTAGTCCCCAGTGCTCTCATTTCCCTGCTGTGAGCCACACATTTTGAAAGTATCTCCCATTTGACTAAAATCACCCCTCCGTTTTGGTTTTGAACTCCTAGCACATGGTCAGTACTTATTCAATGTTTGGGGAAAACACAGTGAAAGAACGTGTTGGGACTCAGAAAACAGTATCTCAAAATGAAGGCCTGAGAAGCAGCCTCAGAAGCAATAGTTTTTCTCTGACCTTTGCCTGCCCTTTTGTCCTCAGTCTCATTCTCTTGCTAAGCTGGCCATAGGAACTAGAACCCCCTTTCTACCCCCACCCTGCAAACAGCCATAAAACCTAAAAATATTACTTCTCTCCCCAAACCAGCCAAAATATTATTGTAACTTTCTCTCTGCCTTTCTGTATAAAAACTATTCATAAAGAAATTCTCTGGACCGGGCACGGTGGCTCACACCTGTAATCCCAGCACTTTGGGAGGCCAAGGTGGGCGAATCATCTGACATCAGGAGTTGGAGATCAGCCTGGCCAACATGGCAAAACTCCGTCTCTACTAAAAATATCTAAATTAGCCAGGCATAGTGGTGGGTGCCTGTCATCCCAGCTACTCAAGAGGCTGAGGCAGGAGAATTGCTTGAACCTGGGAGGTGGAGGTTGCAGTGAGCCAAGATCGTGCCACTGCACTCCAGCCTGGGCAACAGAGCGAGACCCTGTCTCAAAAGAAAGGGAAGGGAAGGGAAGGGGGGAGGAGGGAAGGAAGGAAGGAAGGAAGGAAGGAAGGAAGGAAGGAAGGAAGGAAGGAAGGAAGGAAGGAAAGGAGAGAGGGAGAAAAGAAGGGAGGGAGGGGAGGGAGGGAAAAAAGAAGGAAGGAAGGAAGAAAGGGGAAGGAGAAGAAGGAAGGAAGGAAAAAAGGAAATGAGAGAAATGACCTAGAGATAAATTAATAAACATAGATTTATGCTCAAAAACACAGCAGCAAGAGACCTTTAGATTCATAAGAGGTGGAGGTAAAGGGTCTTGGGAGGATTTTTTCTGTTTCTGTCCACAGAGGAACACCGATCATTTTTTGAATCCACACTGCACACACAGGCTCCTATTTAACTTTTACAGTCTCCTTGCAGGGAAGGCAAGCGTCATGACCCTCGTTTTACGGGTGAAGCCACTGTCCAAAGACACAGCCCGGAAAAGGCAGAAACCCGACTTGAGGTTAGGTCTGCTGGGCTCCAAAGCCCCCAGTGAGGAAAGACACGTGTGAAAAAAAGGTCAAACAGGAAGGCGACAGGACCAAGCAGGAAGGAGTCAGCACAGGCTAGAAGGTGACACCGAATGTTCTTGGCCAGGAGATGGAGCTTTGAGAAGCTCAGCTGGAGTCAACCTTGGGAGGCATCGGCTGAGAAGGGAGCACTGAGGCCTCGGACGGGGCAGGGACCCAGAGGGAAAGAGACCAGAAAAGAGGAAGGAAGAGGCCATCCCAAGGGTGAGAGCAGAGAAGGCACCTTCAGGGAGGGAGGGTGAGTCAGGGAGGAGAGAAACTCAAGAACCAGAGAAAAAAACTGCCTGGAGCCAGGTGCCTCTGATGGGGGCTGTGGTGCCTCTGTCTCCCCACGGCACATTCCCTCTGCTTCCCATTTCCTGGAATCTCGTATCACCTTCTCTATCCATTAGGAATCTTCGGTTTCAAGCAAAATAAGTGGACCATAGCTAATGAGAAACATAACAGAGCTCACGGGGTTGAAGGGTAAATTACAGAATCTGGGCTCAGGAAGCACAAGAACGAGTGATGGTCCAGGGTCCGGGAGCAGGAACCCATGCACGGTCCTGGAGGGCTCAACTACTGGGATCCACATTGCTGTGACAATGTTTTCTGGTTTTGTCTTATTTTGTTCAGAGTCAGAGCTCCAGGGGAGTCAGATTGGCTGAACTTGGGTTCTGAACTGGCCCTAGTCCTGGAGAGAGCAGGGGCCTGGGGTGTCTGTCCACGAATCCATCAAGATGACAATCAAAGGAGAAGTGGTTCCCCGAAGGCAGTGGAGGAAGGGATGCTGGACAGGCAAGTCCAACCGAGAGCAACTACACAGCCAGGTGCTGTGGAGCGGTCCGTGCTGCCCTGGCCTCACCCCAAGCTCCTCCTGTTTCATCTCCCCATGGCATGTTCCTTCTGTTTCCTGTTTCCTGGAATCTTGGATCACCTTCTCTACCTATTAGAGATCTTTGGTTGCAAGCAAAAGAAACTAACCATGGCTACCTAGAAACATGGGGAGGCCGGGCACGGTGGCTCACGCCTGTAATCCCAGCACTTTGGGAGGCCGAGGCAGGTTGATCACCTGAGGTCAGGAGTTCGAGACCAGCCTGGCCAACATGGTGAAAGCCTGTCTCTACTAAAAATACAAACATTAGCCAAGTGTGGTGTCAGGCACCTGTAACCCCAGCTACTTGGGAGGCTGGGGCAGGAGAATCACTTGAACCCGGGAGGCGAAGGTTGCAGTGAGCTGAGATCGTGCCACTGCACTCCAGCCTGGGTGACAGAGTGAGACTCCATCTCAAAAAAAAGGAACATGGGGAGAGCTCACAGAGTGGAAAGGTTAACCCTTTTCTACACTGGACAGACAAAAAAGGTTGAAGAGTTAACACCTTTCCACATTCTACAGCCATGGTCCAAGGAGGAGGCCAACAAGATCACGGCATGATTGTAAGCATCATCGGTGGAAAATCAAAAAGGCAGAACCATTTGCAGGCCACACGAAGAAGATTTTCTTTGGAACAGCATTAAGACAGGAAGGTCCGGGAGAGGGAAGTCATCATGGCCGAGGTTGGTGAGATGCAAGTTCCTATAAGTACAGTGATGGAAACCTCAAAGACTGGGTTTTCTTTTTTTTTTTTTTTTTTGAGACGGAGTCTCACTGTGTCTCCCAGGCTGGAGTGCAGTGGCGTGATCTCGGCTCACTGCAAGCTCCGCCTCCCGGGTTCACGCCATTCTCCCGCCTCAGCCTCCCAAGTAGCTGGGACTACAGGCGCCCGCCACCGTGCCCGGCTAATTTTTTGTATTTTTAGTAGAGACGGGGTTTCACCATGTTAGCCAGGATAGTCTCGATCTCCTGACCTCGTGATCCACCCGCCTCGGCCTCCCAAAGTGCTGGGATTACAGGCTTGAGCCACCGCGCCCGGCCAAGACTGGGTTTTCAACATTTAGATTCAATCTATAGACAGGACATGGGAGGCTGAGATATGTTCACAAAATGAATATAAACATTCTCAACCTTAATAATGTGAAGGCAAAAGTGAAAGAGGTCAGAAGATGGGATGAGGAGGAAGGCTGGAAGAGGAGTGAGGGAAGTGTCAGCGGCTGATTCACAAGGTTGAGTCAAGTGATTCTGCTTCTGGTTGAGTTTCAGCAAGCTTTTGAAGCTGTGGGCACTTGCCCACAGGGGACCTGAGGGCAGTGATGCAGCTACATGGGGAGGGGAGAGAAGGGGAGGGGAAGTTCTGGAAAATCATAAGAGCGAAACTCTCATATTCGTGGAGGGAAGGCAGTAGATACCATCAAGAACTAATAAATCAAGAAATAATGGTTCCTGGAGGAAACCACTCAAGGAACTAAAACCAGAGGGTCAATATGATTGACTCCGAAAACTGGAAGCAGCCTAGAGGAGAAAATCCTCCGCGCCGCGTTCCCCTCTCCACATGTTGTCTTAACTAGTGTGTGTTATATTAACAACTTTTAACCTCATCCACAATGTGAAATAAAACGATACATGATAACCAGGAATCAGTAAGAAAAGCACAGACTCTCATCAGAAAGCACAATTAAGGGGGTGAAAGGGCCTGTCATAGACTGGGAAAAGATGTCTACACTACACCTACCTAACAAAGGGTTTAGCTCCCAAATACATAAGGCGCTCCAGAAAATCAGTAAGAAAAACAGCCCGTTATAAAATGGGCCAAAATCTTGAAGAAGCAGCTTACGAAAGTGAATATCAAAATGGCCTGTGAGCCCATGAAAATGTGGTCAACGTCATTAATCATCAGAGAAATGTAAAGTAAAGCCACAGTGAGATACCACTACCCCCTCCCCACCAGGATGGCTCAAATCCAAAAGACTGACAACACCAAATATTGTCAAGGATGGAACTCTCTTACACTGCTGATGGCAGCATAAAAGGGGTAGCATAGAATGTTTGGTTGCAGCTACTAAAGCGAAACAAGCATCTACTCCATGACTTAGCAATGCCACTCCTAGGTGTTATAATACCCAACTGAAATGGATGCTATGTCCACCAAAGGCTGCATAAGAACATTCACAGCCTGGGCGCGGTGGCTCACGCCTGTAATTCCAGCACTTTGGGACGCTGGGGCAGGCGGATCACCTGAGGTCAGGAGTTTGAGACCAGCCTGGCCAACACAGCAAAACTCCATCTCTACTAAAAAAAAAATACAAAAATTAGCCAGGCGTGTTGGCACACACCTGTAATTCCAGCTACTTGGGAGGCTGAGTCAGGAGAATCCCTTGAACCTGGGAGGTGGAGGTTGCAATGAGTGGAGATGGTGCCACTGCACTCTAGCCTGGGCAACAGAGCGAGACTCTCAAAAAAAAAAAAAAAAAAGAACATTCATGGTGCTTTATTCATGACAGCCAAAAACTCGAAATAACGGTCTGTCCAGCAACAATGGCATATATTAAAATATATTATAATATATAAAATTATTTAAATATATGAATTATATATAAGGCAATTTTAATATATTATAATTTAATATATATAATTTAATATATTATAATAAATCTATTTAAAATAGATTTAATATATTAAAATCTATTGTGAATATGCTATACATGGTAAATATATTGTACTCTCTCCATCAATGGAATACTACACAGCAACAACAATGAATGAACTCCTAGCATACAAAGCATCAGTGAACCCCACAAAAGTAATACTGAACAAAAGAAGTCAGACATAAAAGAATTCATACTGTATAATTTATATGAAGTTCAAGAACAGGCAAAATCAATCGATGATAATAGAAGTCAGAACACCAGTTTCCCGTGGAGGGGGAACAAGTCGAATGACACGCAGGAGTCACCTGAGATTCTGGAGAGAGCCTCCACCCCATCTGGCCAATGGTTACATCAGCTGCAAACCTAAGCTTTTGCAGTGAACTCTAAGTTATACTCCAATATAAACATTTTTGAAAGAAAACAAAGTTTCAAAGCCTGTATTTTTTAAGAAGGGAACAGTTTTACTAACGGACCTACAATATCCCAAATACATTGATAGACAGAAATACAGCACAAATGCAAATAGAATCAGCATGATTGCTCTTAGCTTTCTTTCTTTTTTTAAAGTAGTAAGTGGGTTACTTAAGTCCAAGTGACAGAATAATTGTGATTGAAGGAAATGAGGGGGTACCTACAATATATCAGAAACTAGGAAAGCTGACCGGGCATGGTGGCTCACACCTGTAATCTCAGCACTTTGAGAGGCCGAGGCGGGGGAATCACCTGAGGTCAGGAGTTTGAGACCAGCCTGGCCAACATGGTGAAACCCTGTCTCTACTACAAATACAAAAATTAGCCAGGCATGCTGGCGTGCACCTGTAATCCCAGCTACTAGGGAGGCTAAGGCGGAAGAATTGCTTGAACCCGGGAGGCAGAGGTTTCGGTGAGCCAAGATTGTGCCACTGCACTCCAGTCTGGGCAATAGAGTGAGACACCACCTCAAAAAAAAAAAGAAACTAGGAAAGCTATAAAGCTACTGTAATCAAAAGACCAGTATATGCACTAGTCGCAGAAATAGAGATGAGGAAAATGCCACACACAAATAAAATCAAGGATATTTGGGAAGCTGGTGTATAATCAAGGTGGAGCTGCAATTCAGGGGTGGAAAGATGGGCCTCGATTCAGCTGGTGGTGTCCAGTGGATGAGAAATGAATCCTTCTGGCATTCCTGGGGCACGGTGAGCACAGCTCCTCTCCCGCACGGCTGCTCCCGCTGCCACCCATTCCCAGCCCATCGCCTCCTAGTCCTCGGCCCATGACCCCACCTCAGCCGTCACTGAGCACCAAAAAGCAGAAAGGATCACACTCACCTTCACTCCACCTCTAAAACCCCGCCTCCTTCGGTGTCCATATTCATTCATGCAACATTGTTTTTACTGAGTAGCTACAATGTGACAGGTACTATTCTAGGAGGTGGATACAGACTCAAACAAAAACAGACACAATTCCTGACTCCACGGTCTGCCACAGTCTGTGCCCTGTCAAAGCCCAGCCTTCTGCTCCTGCTCAGGGCTCAGCTTCTCCTTCAGTGGGTTTCTCTCTGTAGCTTTCCACACCATCTCCCCTACTGGAGGCTCCTTTCCATCAGCAAGCCACATGGACTGCAATCTCCACCCTGTGTAGTCACATTTTCCTCCATTCTTGGCATCCCTTCATAGAAAAAAATTATATATGATTTATAGATATAAAATCTTTCTACATGTTCTGTCCCAGTTTCCTCCCTCCTGTTCACTTTCATCCCCCTGCAATCTGGCTCCTGTCCACAACACTCCAAGAAAACTGTTCTTGGCCACAACACCAGTGACCTCCAGGTTGCCAGGAGAAAGGGATAGTTTTCAGTTCTCATCTTGCCCCTCCACAAGCAGCAGATGACCCGGCTGAGCACACTTTCTTCCTGAGCCGCCTCCTCTCTCATTGTTGGTGACACCCCCGTCCCGTGGCTTTCTCTCTTCTGCTCACCCAGTAGCTCCTCCTCTTCTCCAGGATCTGTAGACACCAGTACCAGACTTGAGGGTCCTCCCCGCTTGTGTCTCCCACCTTCTCCCTGGAGACCTCAGCCCGCCCCACGTGCACACCATTCACCTCTCCAGTCCTGGAGTTCGCCTGAGCCTGAGACTCAGACACTCGCTTCCTACTGGGCATCCACCCTCGACGTCTGATGGGCGTCATAATCCACATTCCTGACTCCTTGTGGGTTCCCCCCCCAAAAATATATTTTTCCTCAGACTTCACCAACTTTACACAGGACACCAGCATTCACCCAGCGAGCAGTGAGCTTAAGCCTGAGCCCAAGGTGTTACTAGGATTCTTCTTTCTCCTGACATCCAGTTCTTCAGCAAGTCCAGCCAATGCCACCTCCAAACTTACCCCTATTCGCCTGCTAATCTCTGTCCCCACAGCCTGCAGCATTACCTCTCACTGGGATGGTGAAGAACCTTCTGACTCTCAATCTTCTCCCTACAATCAGTGTCTACAGAGGTGCTGCAGGGAGCCTTTCAACAGAACCAGGACATATCTCCACCTTGACTAGACTTCCCAGCCCCTCAATACATGCCTACACTCGCATGCACACACATGCACACACATGCACGCACACATGCACACACACATCCACACATGCACACACCCACATGCACACACAATGCACACACATGTGCACACACACATATATGGACACACGTGCTCACACACATGCACACACCCACATGCACACACCCATATGCACACATACACTCACACCCATGCACACACCCACATGCACACACATGCACTCACATGCATACACACATGCATGCACACCCACATACACACACGCATACATACACTCACACATGCACACATGCACACACATGCACACATGCATGCACACCCACATACACACATGCATACATACACTCACACACATGCACACATGCACACACATGCACACACCCATGCACACATGCACACCCACATGAACACACTCATCATGACCTCACCTCTCAGTGGAACTGCTTCCTCCTCTCTTCAACGGGGATAAAACCACCTCCCAGAATGATGGCATCTACGATTGAGTGGGAGACTCGGTCCAGGGCCCGAAATGGAGGAGTTCAATGTTCCTTTCTTTCCCTCTATAGGTCCAGGAAAGAAAGCCGGGTGGTCGATTCCCAGGCCAGCGTCTTTTCTCTCCCCGCACCTTGTGAAGTCCACCTGACCCGGTTCACTCATGCCGTGGGAAGCCCTGGGCTGGGGCTCTGTCGGGTGCAGATCAGTCCAGGCTGACCCCTGCCCTCTGGAAGCACTAGATGGACACCAGGCCTTCACTCACTGGCCTGCGCCTTTCCACCGGGATTTGGTCCCTGCTGCCCAGACTGACCATACCTGAGCCTGAGCACTCCTTGTCACATGCTAGACCCCTGCTTCTGGGAATGACAGCGTGTGGGGAGCAAAGGCCTCCTGGAGAGGGCTGGGACACCCTGACTTTGGGTGGTACAAGATGCGACACCCAGGGGAGTCTGGGGCGAGCTATGGGCAGGATCCTTTTCTGATTCTGCATGTGTGCATGCGTGTGTGCATGTGTGTTCGTACATGCATGCACGTGTGCATGTGTGTGTGCCTGCACATGCAGGTGTGTGTGCGTGTATGCATGTGTGTGCATGTGCATGCACACGTGCTTACATGTGAGTGTGACCAAGCCACAGAAGCAGTAGGCCCAGCCACGTGGCAGCAGGGTCTGCTGTCTACAGATATACCAAAGAGAGCTTCCTGGGACAGAAAATGGAAACGAAACTGGGAATGGGAGCAGGAAGACGCAGAGGCCAGACTCAGAGACAGAGGCAAAGGGTGATGGACTCAATGGCAGAGCTGAGACCCAGGTACTCCCGACCCCTGCAGCAGTGGGTCAGTGTCCCCTTTTCTCTGCTTCCTGGGACCTCCAGCTGGTGAACTCGGCTCCTTCCCCTAAAGTCTCCTCATCTCCTCGTGGGGTCTTTCTAGGTCTTCTCTAGCCCAGCCCTGACCATACGCCCTTTCTCTGGGCTCCTTCCCTCCAGGAGCTGGCTCTGCCCTTCACCCCAGCCATGACAGCTCTGCCGCAGCCCTCAAATCCGCTTCTCCAGCCTGACTCCGGGAGGCACACCGGCTTTTCAGCTCTGTAAGTTTCAGGAAACCTCTGGAATGTTCTTTTCAGAATGCTGATTCAGGTGGAACTGAAACTATGTCAAAATGGGTTTTCAACCACTTCAGCAAACTTTACAAAAATGTACGGAAAATGTCCCTATTTCA
This sequence comes from Theropithecus gelada, assembly GCF_003255815.1. Classification (NCBI taxonomy): domain Eukaryota; kingdom Metazoa; phylum Chordata; class Mammalia; order Primates; family Cercopithecidae; genus Theropithecus; species Theropithecus gelada. The sequence goes on from NC_037678.1 coordinate 11,651,721, forward strand.
GATTTTATGACTCAAAAAGCAGATACCTCAGCCAAAGTTATACCGTTTCCTCTGAGTACACTGTCCACTGTGAGAACAGTGTTCTACTAACCCTTAAGTCCAACTTACTGATCGTTGCTGTTCTAACTGCCACCTAATTTAGCAATGCTTAAAATATTATAACTTGGTCATTAAAGTGATGCATCCATGGAATCTCTGATAATGTAGAACATGAATAAAGTAGAACAAGTCTGAAGAAATTGTATCCGCAAAGTTGCTGAAAACGCTAAAAAGAAAGAATACTCAACTTCCATATTTTCAGGAGGATTCCATTCCTAAGGAACTAAAAGCGTCTCAAAATCTCTGGTTATATCTTCCTTTTTAGATACAATTGTTGGCCATTTGGTTTCAGCGTTTAAAACCTGTCTTAAAACATGGTTTCCGGCCAAGTGCAGTGGCTCAGACCTGTAATCCCAGCACTTTAGGAGGCCGAGGCAGGCGGATCACCTGAGGTCAGGAGTTCAAGACCAGCCTGGCCAAACATGGTAAAACCCTGTCTCTACTAAAAATACAAAAATTAGCCGGACATGGTGGTGCACCCCTGTAATCCCAGCTCCTCGGGACGCTGAGGCAGGAGAATCGCTTGAACCCGGGAGGTGGAGTTTGCAGCGAGCCGAGATTACAGAAGACTGAGGCCACTGTACTCCAGCCTGGCAACAGAGCAAGACTCTGTCTCAAACAAACAAAAAACAAACAAACAACAATAAAACAAAACAAATAAACAAACAAAAACATGGCTTCTTTCATCAGTGAAAATACACCTTTCTTTGGGCCTGGTGATGCCCAGATCTACCTGAACCAAACTATTTTATTCACATCTCCTTCATTTCCCATGCTGCTACCTGCACTTTCCTTGCCTAACGCCTTTATCTTACAAGGTCACAAGGACAGAAGGCATGAACAGTGAAGCCCTGGTGCACGCCCTGCTATAAAGGCGGAACCTGCAGTCTTGTTGGCAGGCTGCCCACAGCCCTGGCACGGCCACACCTGACTTTGGCATGGCACGGTGCCCGGGAGCTGGGGATGATCACACCCCATGGTGCAAATGAGGGCTAGGCTGGGACCTGGGGTGCAGCCAGGGACGCAGTGGCCAGGCCCGTTCTGTCACATAATTGTGGTCAAACACCACAGAGACCAAAGCTGAGGAAAGCCAGAATATAGCAAAGTGTCAATTTTATAATCCAAATGAGAAATCCATGATTGACAGAACAAACACAAGGTTAAAGCAAACCGGGGAAATGTCCACAGCTGATGAATCTGGGTAAAGGGTATACGGATCCTCTTTTTGTGCAATTTTCTGTCAATTTGAAATGAAATTCAAAGTTTAAACAAAAAATTCAAATATTCACCATCTCTGGGTGGTAATAGGGATCACTTCCTTTTGTAATTTTTCACTGCTTTTCAAATTGCCTATGACAAGTGACTGTTGTTTTTATCATCAGGAAACATTATTAAGGGCTGGGCATGGTGGCTCACCCCTGTAATCCCAGCACTTTGGGAGGCTGAGGTGGGCGGATCACCTGAGGTCAGGAGTTCAAGACCAGCCTCGCCAACATGGTGAATCCCCATCACTACTAAAAATACAAAAAAAAAATTAGCCAGGCGTGGTGGTGGGCGCCTGTAATCCCAGCTACTCGGGAGGGTAAGGCAGAGAGAACCGCTTGAACCCAGGAGGCAGAGGTTGCAGTGAGCCAAGATCACGCCACTGCACTCCAGCCTGGGCGGGGCGTCAAGAGCGAGACTCTGTCTCAAAAGAAAGAAAAAAAAAGAAAAGAAAAGGAAAAGAAAAAGGAAAGGAAAGGAAAGGAAAGAAATGCTCTTGGGTGGTGTGGGGCAGGGGATGGGGCTCCCAACAAGGGTAGAGTTTGCATCAAAGCTACTGGGGCCAAGCCAAGGTAAATGTCAATAATTAATTCCAGGGTCTCCAGATCCTGCCCTGTGCCTTTTGACTTAATGGCTACTTGGCTGCAAATGAAAAGGAAAGAGAGGGGAAGGGCTGAGAGTGTCTATGACTCCCACAGCTGGTTTTCATTAGGCATGTGATTCCCAAATGTTCAGTTCCTAAGTCAGAAAGATGGGAGTGGAATGAGCAGGTGAAGAGGAAGAGGAGGGCAGGGCAGGCAGGAAGCGGGGCCGAGCAGAGGTGAGAGGCGAATAGAGAAGCCAGGTGTGGGAGAGCAGAGGCCAGAAACTACACACTGCTGGTACTACAGGGAGGTGGACTTAGGGCCAAGAAGAGCAGAAACAGGGCTGAGCAGGCAGCAGAATCAGTACACAGAGGGCCTTTTTAAAAAGTGTGGTACGGGCCAGGCGCGGTGGCTCACGCTGTAATCCCAGCACTTTGGGAAGCCAAGCGAGTGGATCACCTGAGGTCAGGAGTTCGAGACCAGCCTGGCCAACATGGTGAAACCCTGTCTCTACTAATAATACAAAAATTAGCCAGATGTGGCGTCATGTGCTTGTAATCCCAGTTACTCAGGAGACTGAGGCAGGAGAATCACTTGAACCGGGGAGCCAGAGGTTGCAGTGAGCCGAGATTATACCACTGCACTCCAGCCTGGGCGACAGAGTGAGACTCAGTCTCAAAAAAAAAAAAAAAAAAAAAAAAATGCGTGGTAAGATACACACATCAAATTCACCATTAAGTACATTCACAGTGTTGTGCAACCATCATCACCATCCATCTCCATAACTTTTTCATCATCGTAAATGGAAACTCTGTAGCCATTAAACACCAACTTTCCATTTCCTCCTACCTCCGCCCTTGGTAAAATGTCACCTGTTTACAAAACACGCAGGATAGTGTCTACTTCAAGCCTGCAAATATGAGTTTATAATCACTAATTCTTGTCTGTTTTTTTTCTTTTTTTTTTTTTTTTTAATTTGGAAGGCACATAGGATTGTAAAGGTTAGCTGCCCAAGTTTGTCCAACCATCACTCAGAGAGCACAAATGGTAGTCCCGGCATTGCAACTGTGGGAGGCTTGGATAGTAGACACTGTTTGTTATCTATATAGGGTTGACTGTTGTAGCCTGAAATGTTTGACTCATTTTCTTAAAAAAAAGAACTAAATCTCCTTAGGGTCTTTCCTCTAATTGTGCTCAAGTGGGCTCCAGAATCAAATTAAATAACCACAAATTCAAAGTGTGACAACCGTTTCCTGTTTCATTATACAAACAGAAGTCCTGGGAAGTTTGCAAGTTGCCTAGAATACAAACACTAGGCAAATTCAGATAGTTTGCAAGGTTAGGGTCCAATCCTGTGGTCATTGGTAGACAGGCAAATTTAACTGAAGAGGTGTCACTAAATTCAAAAACTGAAAATACTTAAAAAAAAATAACATTGAAGCAAACAGGTTTCAAAATTATTCCATGCAAAGGGAGATTATGGATAAAGGGCGTTGGTAACTGAGCACGCTAAATCAAATACAGCTTTCATGATAAAATGGATTTACTATTTGCATTTGTTTAACAATGCCTCCCTAAAAGTTACCAGCTTCAAGAGTTGCACACTGTATTGAAACGAATCTTAACTTATTAGGGGAAATAGTCATAACAGGTAGCCAGTAGCCAGTGACAAAATACCAGCTGTGAAAATTGAGGCAAATTGAGAAACTAGAAGCTTTTCCACTAAGATCAGGAATGAACCAAGGATGCCCCCCGTCTCACACTGCTTTTCAACATCATACTGGAAGTCCTAACTAATGCAATAAGACAGGAAAAGAAATAAAAGTATACAGATGAGGAGCAAGGAAATAAAGCTGTCTTTGTCTGCAGATAACATGACAATTGTCTTAGTCCATTGAGGCTGCTATAACAAAATAAACTAAGTAATTTATAAACAATAGAAACACATTGCTCACAGAGATACAGTCTGGGAAGTCCAAGATCAAGGTGCCTGCTGATTTGGTATCTGGTGAGGGCTCATTCCTCACAGATGGTGGAAGGGGCAAGCATGCTCCCTCTGGCATCTTTTATAACAGCACTGATCCCATGTATGAGAGTGGAGCCCTCATGATCTAATCACCTCCCAGAAGCCCCACCTCTTCATACTACTGTATTGGGGATCAGTTTCTAACATATAAATTTTGAGAGAATCCAAACATTCATACCACATAGCATTTGTCTACATAGAAAATCTGAAAGAATTGTCCAAAAAAAAGTTCTGGAACTAATAAGCATTATAGCAAGGTTGCCAGATACGAGGTTAACATACAAAAGTCAATAGCTTTCCTTTATACCAGCAATGAGCGAGTGAATTTGAAATTAAGAACACAATACCGTTTACATTAGCACTCAAAAGAAAGAAATACTTTGATATAAATATAGCAAAATATGTACAAGATAGACGTAAGGAAAACCATAAAACTGATGAAAGAAATAAAAAACTAAATAGGCCGGGCGCAGTGGCTCACGCCTGTAATCCCAGCACTTTGGGAGGCCGAGGCAGGTGGATCACAAGGTCAGGAGATCGAGACCATCCTGGCTAACTCGGTGAAACCTCATCTCTAGTAAAAATACAAAAAATTAGCCGGGCGTGGTGGCGGGCACCTGTAGTCCCAGCTACTCAGGAGGCTAAGGCAGGAGAATGGCATGAACCTGGGAGGCGGAGGTTGCAGTGAGCCGAGATGGCACCATTGCACTCCAGCCTGGGCCACAGAGTGAGACTCTGTCTCAAAAAAAAAAAAAAAAAGAAAGAAAGAACAGAAAATAAAAGATATTCCATGTTTAAGGATAGGAAAGCTTGATATTGTCAAGATGTCTATTCTTTCCAATTTGATCTATGGATTCCATGCAATCTCAATCAAAACGTCAACAAGTTATTTTGTGGATATCAAGAAACATTCTGAAGTTTATATGGAGAGGCCAAAGACCCAGAATAGCAACACAACACTGAAGGAGAAGAACAAAGCTGGAGGCCCGACTTCAGCTGACTTTAAGACTAACTTAAAAGCTATAGTAATCAAGACCATGTGGTATTGGTGAAATAGACAAACAGATAATGGAACAGAATAGAAAGCCCTGAAATAGACCCACATAAACAGTCAACTGATCTTTGACAAAAAACCTAAGGCAATACAATGTAGCCAAATGCTATGGTTTGCTTGGTTTCCTGCCAAGTTTTATGTTGAAAGCCAAGTCTCACGTTGAAGTTGGATCCCCGATGTTGGAGTTGGGGCCTAGTGCGAGGTGTTTGGGTCATGGGAGTAGATCCCTCCTCAAAAGCCTGCAGCTGTCCTTGAGGTAATGAATAAGTTCTTGTTCTACTCATTCCTCGAGAGGTGATTGTTAAAAAGAGCCTGGCACCTCCCTCCCCTCTCTCTGTTCCTTCCCCTCTTGCCATGTGATACCTGCTCCCCTTTGCCTTCTGCCATGAGTGGAAGCAGCCTGAGGCCCTCTCCGGATACAGATGCTGGCACCATGCTTACTGTATAGCCTGCAGACTGCAGAGCCATGAGCCAAATAAACGTCTTTTCTTTATAAATTACCCTGCCTCAAGAATTATTTTATAGCAATACAAATGGACTAAGACACAAAGATTATCTTTTTTTTTTTTTTTTTGAGACAGGGTCTTACTCTGTTGCCCAGGCTGGAGTGCAGTGGCACAATCTTGGCTCACTGCAAACTTCACCTCCCAGGTTCAAGCAATTCTCCCACCTTAACCTCACCAGTAACTGGAATTACAGGCGCCCACCACCGCACCTGGATAATTTTTGTATTTTTAGTAGAGACAGGGTTTCACCATGTTGGCCAGGCTGGTCTTGAACTCCTGACTTCAGGTGACCTGCCTGCCTCAGCCTCCCAAAGTGCTGGGATTTCAGGTGTAAGCCACCGTACCTGGCCCAATAAATGGTGATGGAACAACTGGACATCCATATGTTAAAAAAAAAAAAAAAAAAAGATTCTAGATACAGACCTTACACCACTGATAAAAACTAACTCAAAAAGAATCATAGGGCCGGGCTCGGTGGCTCACGCCTGTAATCCCAGCACTTCGGGAGGCCAAGGCGGGCGGATCACGAGGTCAGGAGATCGAGACCATTCTGGTTAACACGGTGAGACCCCGTCTCTACTAAAAATACAAAAAAATTAGCCAGGCATGGTGGTGGGCACCTGTAGTCCCAGCTACTCGGGAGGCGAAGGCAGGAGAATGGCGTGAACCCAGGAGGTGGAGCTTGCAGTGAGCTGAGATTGCGCCACTGCACTCCAGCCTGGGCGACAGAGCGAGACTCCGTCTCAAAAAAAAAAAAAACATAAAAAAGAATCATAGATCTAATTGTAAAATGCAAAAGTATAAAACTCCTCAAAGATAACATAGAAGGAAACCTAAATGAATTTGGGTGTGACAATGACATTGTAAATACAATACCAAAGTCCTGACCAATGAAAGGAATAGTTGATGAGCTGGACTTGATTAAAATTAAGAACTGCTGCTCTGCATGTGTGGGGCAGGGAACATATGGGAAATCTCTGTGCCTTCTTCCCAAATTTTTCTGCGTACCTAAAACTGCTTTTGAAAAAAAGTCTTTAATTTAAAAAAAAAAAACTTTTAAAGAAAAAAATGAGACAAATGAGTTCCTAAGAAAAGCAAAGTAAATTGTTTGTCAAAATAATTATTAGACAATACAAAACTAGCCCAAATCTGAAATTTATAATTAAAATTATGATTATATAAAACAAGTTTTGGAATGGATGTAAAATTTCTTTGGGTCCATGAATGATCCTTTTCACCAGTTCCCACTATTCAGATGTTGTTAAACACATCAGCGCCGTGAAAGAAAAAATAAGTTACGGGGGAAAATATCTCACGAGTAAGTGGATCTGACTTTTTTTTTTTTTTTTTTAGATAGAATCTCACTCTGTTGCCAGGCCTCCAGCTCTCTGGTTCAAGCGATTCTCCTGCCTCAGCCACCTGAGTAGTGTGAGCCACCGCAGCCAGCCTTGTGTAGGTTTTTATTTTAATTTATTTTGAGACAGAGTCTTGCTCTGTCACCCAGGCTGGAGTGCAGTGGTGTGATCTGGGCTCACTGCAACCTCTGCCTCCCAGGTTCAAGCAATTCTTCTACCTCAACCCCTCAAGTAGCTGGGATTACAGGCACGTGCCACCACGCCCAGCTAATTTTTGTATTTTTAGTAGAGACAGGGTTTCACCATGTTGGTCAAACTAGTCTACCATCTCCTGACCTTGTGATCTGCCTGCCTCAGCCTCCCAAAGTGCTGGGATTACAGACGTGAGCCACTGTGCCTGGCCTCTTGTACACTTTTTTAAAAGAGGATTTCAAAGCATCTGGAAAACATGCCTGTTGTTGGAAACCCCACATGGCAAATTCAGTTTGCAACAGTCATTCAGATGTTGGCCGAGGACAATACACCCGCCTCTCGGACTGAGCGGTTGTGCCTTGTTGGGTCCTTTTTCTCTCACTCGATGACACCCCAAATTCTGTGCAGTTCTTGGTACAGACAAGGCATGGCTTGGAGGGAAGAGACAAGGGTATTTGCATTGCTTGGGGAACAACTCAGCTAGGGTTTTTCCATATACTCTGCATATACTATCCAGTTTATGACACTGGAGAATTTTGTGTCTTCTGCTGGGAATCATTGACTCTTCCTCCCCATATTCACGGAATCTTGCCAGTCTTCGAACAGGTCGGGGTCAGTGACTGTAAGAACAGGCACCCCAGTCCTGGCTTTGAGTCTTGGTTCTGCTCCAATCTGCCCAGGCGCCTCCTTTCACTACCATCTGCTGAATAACCTCCCCTCTGACAGCTCGGCCAAGGCGACTCACGGCGCCCCCTGCCCTGCTGCTGGTGATCTACTCCGATGCTCACTCCCGGGGGTCTCCCACCTCCAGCGCTGGTGCTGCCACCTGCTCTGGCCGCAGCCCGCCAGGGGACGCAGGGCCCAGGGCGGGTAATGAGGGGTGCCGCCCTCCCCAGCTCCCTCCGCGGCAGCCCCCCACCGCCTGCCGGCAGCCTGAATCCCACCCACCCCGGGCCGCGACACTCCCACCGCCGCCCGCGCGAGCCCGGATTGTGAGAACTTAGGGACTCTAGCAGCGCCACGTACCGGAAATCTTTGAATAGTGCATTGTGTTTTAATTACCACTGTGGCCCTTAGACCCAACACTCCCGTTTGTTTTTAAAAACGAGAGTGTTTTTAAACACTCCTATTGGGAGGCTGGGCGCGGTGGCTCATGCCTGTAATCCCAGCGCTTTGGAAGACCGAGTGGGTGGATCACCTGAGTTCAGGAGTTCGAGACCAGCCTGGTCAACATGGTGAAGCACCGTCTCTACTAAAAATACAAAAATTAGCCGGATGTGGTGGTACACGTCTGTAATTCCTGCTACTTGGGAGGCTGAGGCAGGAGAATCACTTGAACCTGGGAGTCGGAGGTTGCAGTGAACTGAGGTCACACCATTGCACTCCAGCCTGGGCAACAAGAGTGAAAATTTGTCTCAAAAAAAAAAATCCTATTTTGTTTTTGTTAATTGAAAATCCGTACCAATACTGAGAAAATCTCTCATTTTTGGCATGTTACTGGCAAAGGGAAAACGGAAGAATGGCAACCTGAAGAATAAAACTTGAACACAGATGAGTGTCTATAAATGAGGGCCCTGGGCTGGGGGCTGAGGCTGGGTGCCAGTCAGTGTCAGCTCTCAGGAAGGGAACCGGGCAAAGGGATTTGTGTCCTTTTCGGATTTGTGTACCCACTTGTTTTGGACAGAAGAGGCTAGGTTATGCTGCAGAAACAAACCTCCATGATTTCAGTGGCCTAAGCTCATGAAGCCTTTTTCTTGCTTAAGTTAAATATCTATGAAGTGGGGAGGGGCAGTCTATACCCAGTCCTCACTAAGGGACACAGGCTGACACAGACCCGTGTCTGGAGCATTGACCACAGGGTCAAGACAGTGATGATGCACGTTGTTCCCTGGTCCTTAAAGCTTGTGCCTGGGAGGGATGTGTCACTTTCACTCCCATTTCATTGGCCAAAGCAAATCACACATTCACACCTAACCTCAATGATGCAGGAAAGCCTGACTCCACCAGGGGCTCAAAAAGGGAGAAAGGGACGTTTGCCACCAGCCATGAGGGCCAGCACATCATCTTGTCACTGCACTTAATCAACTTCTCTGTGAAGGTCTGAACCAATAAGTAAGCCAAGGAAAAGGGAAGAGTTGTGATCATTGAAAATAAGTCACATTTGTCATCATTTCTAGGTTATTTTTCTATCCTCTGTCCACTTAAGAGGGCCACGCCTGGCAGAAGTTTGCATCAGTGCCCAGCCCACAGAGGCACGAGTAGGCCTGGGCACGCAGTACACAGTTACCCAGTATGCTCCTTACCTACCTGGCACCTCCTGGCCGACAGAAAAGCAAAAGGCTTCAATAGGTGAGAACCGGGGAAAAGAGACTTAAGACAAAGTATTAATGAATCATATTCACATAGGGCTTCTAGCTTGCAAGTTATAGTTTATATTTGTTGTTTTTTAATTTCATGGTTATTGTAGTAGATGTGTCACACTGTGTCTCCCATTCACCAAAATGGATCAATGACTCAAAAGAGGTTCTATGAAGTGCAAAGTAATGATGAAAATGGCAGCATAAATCCTCAGAAGGGTACCGTAAACATAATGAGCAAATAGTTCTGCAATATAACTATGAAATACAAAACTATATATTCAAGGACAAACCAAATTCTTGGGTGGTGATTTTACACATGCAACCATAAATGAAAATGGTGAGTCTAAGTTCAGTGAAGAATACTTGAAGATTTCATTTATTGGACAAGCAATCCATTTGCCCCTAGTCCTCGATATATTACTGTTAACATGAAAATGCTGATGTATAGCAGTCTGGAGCCATAAAAAATGTTTCTCATTATCTTTAGAAAAAGCAACCAATTCCGTTTTTCCAGAACAAGCACAAAATAAGTTTCTAATGTAAGATTGATTATTCTTCTTATTAAAGGTGCAGAGGAGACTGAAGCTACAGAAATATCATTCTAAATTGTTCTCCTCTTAGCAAATGCACCTAGATATCAGTTGTAAAATTGCTGAGAAACCCGTAAATCAGCTCAGAGATCATAACGAAGACTACGCTTGGAGAGACACCCAAAGGATATGACAAAGCTCCTCTATCAGATAACAGAGCACACAAAGCAGAAACAGAATTACTAGTGCGCACACATGTTAGCCAACATTTTGCTTTTGAGCAACCCGAACTCATGTGCAAGGCTTAAAACAGCCCTTGGTGCATGTGGGGTTCAAACATGAAAAATGCTGCCTGGCTTGTCGCCTTGTTTTTCGTGCCAAAGTATGATAAGAGGCTTTTCATTTACAGATTATTTACTTTGTGAGTCATGTGCTAGAAATGGCACTTCAGGACCCGTGCCAGAGTTGAAGCCGCTGTGGCTGAGCAGGGAAGAGCTTTGCTCTGCGAATAAAAGATGTTGTTCCTCACGCTGCTTTATTCACAGAGAAGAGTTAGTGGTCAACAAAATGCTTCTGGACCCTGATTCAGGGTTAGAGGAAGTTATAAAAAGAATACACACTTCGTCGAATTCTGGATGAGCTCAATATTGGCACAGCTTTTCAGCCTGCTGGGAGGAAACACAGGTAGTATGCAGGTCAGTACACTTCCAGTCGGGGATGACAGAAATTCAATTACAAGTGGATTAAACAATAAATGGAACCAATTAGAGCATTTGTGATGTCAGGGCTCTGGCTCTGGCTCGCTGCAGGTGCCTTGGCTCTGTTCTCTTCCTCGCGTTGCCTTCTTTCAGACCAGCGTCTTCTGTGGTAGAAAAATTGTTACAGCAGCGCCAAGCCCACAGCACACCCCGCCTATCCGGACCAACAGAGAGTGTCTGTGTCTCACAATTCCCGGGAAGGTCCTGAGGTTCGCGTGGAGTAGACTGGCTTAGGGCACAGTGTCCACTCCTGAGCCAATCACGGTGTGGCTGGGGGTGGAACCCACTTATTGTTCCACCCCTGCCCTGATGGCGACAAACAGCAAAGCAGCAGCAAAAAGGACAGAAGGGAGGGAGAGAAGAAAGAAGGAGGGAGCAGAGGAAGGGAAGGAGAGAAGGGAGGGAGGGAAGAAAGGAGGAGGGAGGAGAGGAAGGAGGAAGGGAGGGAGAGAGAGAGGAAGAAAGGAATGAAGATTTCATGGATATGAGATCATTATTAATGTTTCAAACACTCTCTTTAGACTTAAAATCATTGATGAAACTCTACTTTTTTTTTTTAACTACAAATTGATGATCTATGAATGTGCCAAATGCCCACTCAGTGGTCTGTAGTGTGAAAACTTTGAGAAAGGATGCCTCGAGATGCTTCTAACACCTAAAAATACCCCTTGCAGGCTGGGTGTGGTGGCTCACACCTGTAATCTCAACACTTTGGGAGGCCGAGGCGGGCGGATCACTTGAGGTCAGAAGTTCGAGACCAGCCTGGCCAACATGGTGAAACCCCGTCTCTACTAAAATACAAAAATTAGCCAGGTATGGTGGTGTGCCCCTGTAATCCCAGCTACTTGGGAGGCTGAGGCATGAGAATCACTTGAACCTAGGAGGCAGAGGTTGCAGTGAGCTGAGGTCACGCCATTGCACTCCAGCCTGGGCAATAAGAGCAAAACTCTGTCTCAAATAAATAAATACGGTTTGCAGATCCATGTTCTCCTAAGTAGCAAATACTTAGGCAATTATTACAAATGAATTCCCCTAATAAAACTCTCCTCCCATCTCCTCCTCACAGGGCATGGAATCAGTGCATGGCAGGGAGAGAGCTGGGAGAATCAGGCCAGACTTTCCACTGTGGTGTCTTTCTGGGTGTCAGCTGCGCCACTGTCCTGAACTCTGTGCTGACCGGGCACTAGTCCGGTGTTTGAGACCACAGTGGGGACAGCACCAGCCCCACATTATTGGCGCTGCCTACAGGCTGTCCTCACCAAGGCAGCCCCTCTCTTTGCCCGGTCCTCTGTGGCTCTGCTTCTCCTTCAGGTCCTTCATCCCACCCCCTTGTCAGTCTGGTTTCTCTGTACAAGGACTTGACACCTGTCCCAAAAGGGCGCCCTCAGCCCCAGGTCTCCTGACCTTCCAGGTCTGAGAGCCAAGGCTAACCTATGAGAACCACTGGCTCTCTATTGTAAATCTCCAGAAGGGAGAATCTGATTTGTGCAACCTGCATCAGGCATCCACCTCCGGACCAACCGGGAAGCCTGCAGGGCCCACCAGTGTGGGTAGTACGAGAAACACGCTCACCTGTCCAAACCCAAAGGATGAACTTAGAGATACAGAGAACTGCAGAAGTGGGGCTTTTGTTGTTGTTGTTGTTGTTTTGTTTTGTGACAGAGTTTCACTCTTGTCACTCAGGCTGGAGTGCAGTGGTGCGACCTCAGCTCACCGCAACCTCTGCCTCCCGGGTTCAAGTGATTCTCCTGCCTCAGCCTCCCGAGTAGCTGGGATTACAGGCATGCACCACCATGCCCAGCTAATTTTGTAGTTTTTTGTTTGTTTGTTTGTTTGTTTGTTTTGTTTTTCAGTAGAGACAGGGTTTCTCCATGTTGGCCAGGCTGGTCTCGAACTCCCAACCTCAGGTGATCTGCCTGCCTTGGCCTCCCAAAGTGCTGGGATTACAGGCATGAGCCACTGCGTCCAGCCAGAAGTGAGACTTTTAATGACAGTCTTGCAAGATCTGGTGTCTGGTAGGCAGGCACACCCAGTACAGTTCAACAAGCAATGTACCCCCTAGTGGGCAAGTCCCTCCCCTGGTTCCTCATAGGCTGAGTACTATGGGGTCACTATCTTCCCAGACGTCACCTATTGGTCATTGGGTTGGGACTTTTAGGTGTTTACTTTAGGGTTGTCTCGCTGCAGTTTGCTGTGGCCTATAATGCACTGCAATCATAGTCAGCTAAGGTGCTCTTCAAGTATTTGACTTATGACCCAGGTGGTCAGGCAAGCTGATAAGAATAGATAAAGCGAGCTATTTTGCAGGCTAGTAAACTTTCATTCTAGACTAAACTCTGCTTTGAGTGAGTGTAACTAAGGGGCCTCCAACAAGCAGGGGCCTTGTCCTTCCTGTATATCCTGTCCTTCCTCAGGTTGTGGACCCAAGCCTATTCGAGGCACTTTGCCTTGGAAATTGACCACCATATACACTATTTCCTACAGCAGGAGAGAAGCTTGAAGCAAAGGGGACATTGGCTCCATAGGTACTTCAAAGCATGTCTACAGATTCTTTGGAAGACATCCTGACATCCTCCCAACGTACCTTGTGAAGACAGCTCATAAGGGCAACGCAGCCTAGGCAGAGCGATAGGTGAAGAGTAGCACTCAAGCAGACCATGCAGAATTAGGAAAAGCCCCAGCAGACCAGAAAAATCTCCATTCCCTGGTGACATGGGGAGAAAGCTGACCTGACACGGCTCCAGAGCTGGCTGCACCTCTGAGTCCTGATAGAAGTCTGGGTGGCTGCCAAGCTGAGTCATCCAGGAGCTAAGGGAAATGACCTACCTGTAGCTAGTCTCGAGCCTCACACCCCATCACCTGGGCTGGATCTTGTTCTCCTGCCAGATCTGTCGTATCTTTATTGGCTCTCCGAATGATGGCTTCTGTAGTTGGAAATCATTCATTACTTTTGCCACCTAAAACTGAACCAAAATGAGGCACTGAGACAAGGGGAAAGCCTGGTCCATGTCGAGATCTGAGTTCAACCCTAGACCTAAGCTCTTGACTAGACTGAAGCTCCTACACCTAAGCTCCTAAGCTCTCCAACCCTAGACGTATGCTCCTGACTCCACACCCTGATTAGCAACAGCTGCCATCACAAAACAAACTTTTCTTTTTTCAGACAGAGTTTCGCCCTTCTGGACCAGGCTGGAGTGCAACGGTGCAATCTCGGCTCACTGCAACCTCTGCTTCCCAGATTCAAGCTCTTCTCCTGCCTCAGCCTCCTGAGTATCTGGGATTACAAGCACATGACACCACGCCCAGCTAATTTTGTATTTTTAGTAGAGCCAGGGTTTCACCATGTTGGCCAGACTGGTCTCGAACTCCTGACTTCAGGTGATCCGCCTGCCTCGGCCTCCCAAAGTACTGGGATTACAGGCATGAGCCACCATGCCCAGCAGACAAAACCAACTTTCTAACCTTTTAACATGACCTCCAGACATTAATCAAGTTGCTTGTCTGGACTGCGAGCCCATTTTTCTCTTGTAGAATTTGCATTTCTCTCTTTGCATAAGAAGGAAGTATCCAGTGATAGTGAGAAAAACATGGGATCAGCAAGACCTGGGTTCGAGCCCTAGATTCCCCACTTAGGAGCCATAGAGTCTCACTCAGGAGGCTCACTTCTATGAGGCTGATTCTTGTTTGGGAAATTTGTGATAAATCTCCTATGAGAATTAAGTGAAAGACCCTAATATCAAATGCCTGACACATAGTTGGACCTCGAATTTGAGCCCTTTTCCTCTCCTTAGAGGAGGGATGAAAGCAAAACTTATCCTGAGTGCAGATGCACCTCATTTAATTGGGCTTCACTTTATTGAGCCACAGATGCTGTGTTTTTTTACACATGGAAGGTTTTTGGTAACCCTGCATGGAGCAAGAGTACTGGCATGATTTTTCCAACAGTATATACTCACTTTGGGGTCTCTGTGTCATGTTTTGGTAATTCTCACAATTTTTCAGACTTTTTAATTATTATTCTATCTGTTACAGTGATCTGTGATCAGTGTCTTTGATGTTACCACTGTAATTGTTTTCGGGCACCGCAAACCACACCCACATGAGACAGCAAACTTAGTTGATAAATGTTGTGTGTGTTCTGACTGCTCCACCAACAGCTGTTCCCCGTCTTTCTCCCTCTGCTCTGGCCTGTCTATTCTCTGAGATATAACCATATTGAATTTAGGCCAATGAATAACCCTACAATGGCCTCTCAGTGTTCAAGTGAAAGGAAGTGTCACATGTCTCTTGCTTTAAATCAAAAGCTAGAAATGATTAGGCTTAATGAGGAAAGCATGTCAAGGAACAAGATAGGCTGAAAGCTAGGCCTCTTCCACTATGCAGTTAGCCAAGTTGTGAATGCAAAGGAAAAGCTTTTGAAGGAAATTAAAAGCGCCACTCCAATGAGTACATGAATGATAAGAAAGTGAAACAGGCTTATTGCTGATATGGAGAAAGTTTGAGTGGTCTGGATAAAAGATCAAGCCAGCCATGACATTCCCCTAAGCCAAAGCCTAATCCAGAGAAAGGCCCCAGCTCTCTTCAATAGTATGAAGGCTGAGAGAGGTGAGGAAGCTGCAGAGGAAAAGTCTGAAGCTAGCAGAGGTTGGTTCATGAGGTTTGAGGAAAGAAACTGTCTCCATAACATAAAAGTGTGAGGTGAAGCAGCAGGTGCTGATGGAACAGCTGCAAGTTGTCCAGAAGATCTGGCTAAGATCATTGATTAAGGTGGCCACAGTGAACAACAGGTTTTCCATGTAGATGAAATAGCCTTCTATTGAAAGAAGATGCCATCTAGAACTTTCATAGCTAGAGAGGGGAAGGCAATGCCTGACTTTGAAGCTTCAAAGGAAAGAAGATGCCATCTAGAACATTCACAGCTAGAGAGGGGAAGACAATGCCTGGCTTTGAAGCTTCAAAGGACAGCCTGACTATCTTGTTAGGGGCTAGTGCAGCTGGTGACTTTAAGTTGAAGTCAATGCTCATTTACCATTCTGAAAATCCTAGGGCCCTTAAGAATGATGCTAAATCTACTCTGCCAGTGCTCTAGCCTAGATGACTGCACATCTGTTTACAGCATGGTTTGCTGAATATTTTAAGCCCACTGTTGACATCTACTGCTTGGAAAAAAATATTCTTTTCAAAATATTACTGCTCATTGACGATGGACCTAGGAACCCAAAAGCTCTGCTGGAGACACACAAGGAGATGAATGTTGCTTTCCTGCCTGCTAACACAATGTCCATTCTGCAGCCCATGGACCAAGGAGTCCTTTCAGCTTCCAAGTCTGGATCTGGGCAAAATAAATTGAAACCTATTGGAAAGCATTTATCATTCTAAGTGCCATTATGAACATATCAAACTACCACGAGTTTGAAAGGAGTTGAGTCCAACCTTTGTGGATGATTTTGAGGAGTTGAAGATTCAGTAAAAGAAAGAACTGCAGATGTGGTGGAAATAGCTACAGAACTAGAGGTAGAAGTGAAGCCTAAAGATGTGACTGCATTGCTGCAATCTCATGATCAAACTTGAGTGAATGATGAGTTGCTTCTTATGGATGAGCAAAGAAAGTGGTTTCTTGAGATGGAATCTACTCCTGGTGAAGATGCTGTAAACATGTTGAAATAACAACAAAGCATTTTAAATATTATAGAAACTTAGTTGATAAAGCAGGTTTGAGAGAACTGACACCAATTTTGAAAGAAGTGCTACTATGGGTAAAATGCTATAAAACAGCATCACATGCTACAGATAAATCTTTCATGAAAGGAAGAGTCAATCGATGTGGCAAATTTCGTTGTTGTCTTATTTATTTATTATTTATTTATATATATTTTTATATTTTTATATGTTTTATATATATTTATATATATTTATATTTTTATATATTTTTAAATATATATTATTATAAAATATATATTATATATAGTATATATGTTTTTATATATATTTATATTTTATATATATATTTTTTATATTATATATATTATTGAGATGGGGTTTCACTCTTGACACCCAGGCTGGAGTACAGTGGTGTGATCTTGACTCACTGCTCCTCCACCTCCCAGATTCAGGTGATTCTCCTGCCTCAGCCTCCCAAGTAGCTGAGATTACAGGCACTTGCCACCATGCCTGACTAATTTTTGTATTTTTGGTAGAGACGAGGTTTCACCATGTTGACCAGCCTGGTTTTGAACTCCTGACCTCAGGTGATCCACCCACCTGGGCCTCCAAAAGGGCTGGGATTACAGCCGTGAGCCACCACGCCCAGCCCATTGTTGTCTTATTTTAAGAAATTGCCACCACCACCCCAGCCTTCAGCAACCACACCACCCTGATTGGTCAGCAGCCATCAACATCAAAGCAAGACCCTCCACCAGCAATAAGATTACAACTCACTGAAGGTTCAGATGATCATTAGCCTTTTTAGCAATAAAATATTTTTAAGGTATGTACTTTTTTAGACATAATGCTATTGCACACTTAATAGGCTACAGTATAAACATAACTTTTATATGTATCAGAAACAAAAAAAAATTGCGTGCCTTGCTTTACTGCAATATTCATTTTATTGTGGTGGTCTGGAACCAAACCTACTGTATCTCTGAAGTATTCCTGTACTTAGTCTCTTACACCCAACATCTTATCAGTTCAAACAACACTTATTGAATGCCTGCCTTGTACACTGGCAAGGGATAAGGGAGTCCAATATGGACCCTGCACTCCAGGAATTCAGTCCTGGGTCTCCATCCCCTTCTATAAACTTACCAGCAGAGGGATATGGTGTAGTGTTGTCATGTGCTTCCCAGCTACTCAGAGGTCTTGATAATTGTAAAACTTTGTCAAAGATGACCAGAAGAAAAAGTCTCATTTTCTTCTCCCTGGAAAGGTCTCAGCAGCAGTATTCTCCAAAGGATTCCAGCCATTTTCCCCTCTCCTCTCACGTCCTTGCTAATTTGATTCCCAATTCTTGGGAAGGGCTGAACTGAAGTCACCCCTGACTCTATGGAAAGTGGAAGGAGAGTGCAATAGAGACCAACAGCTGGGCTAGGTGCGGTGATTCACACCTGTAATCCCAGCACTTTGGCGGGTGGATCACATGAGGTCAGGAGTTTGAGACCAGCCTGACCAACATGGTGAAACCTCATCTTTCCTAAAAATACAAAAATTAGCTGGGCGTGGTGGTGGGCACCTGTAATCCCAGCTACTCGGGAAGCTGAGGCAGAGAATCGTTTGAACCCGGAGGCGGAGGTTGCAGTGAGTCAGGATCGTGCCACTGCACTCCAGCCTGAGCAACAAAGCAAGACTCCGTCTCAAAAAAAAAAAAAAAGAGAGAGAGAGACCAGCAGCTGTAGTTCAGGACCATGAACAGCACCAATGGGTGCCGCCTGTGCCAAACAGGTGAGTCCTATCAGCACAAGGTCTTCTCACCCTGTACAAGAGCCAGTCTGAAGGCACAACCCCTCTGCCTCTCACAGGTTTGGCTTTTGCTGCTGGAGTAACTGAATTTTGACCAGAACTCATGTTGTGAACTGTTACAACCCTCCTCTCCAGGCTGGAAGATGGGGCTGGGAACCAAAAATACCCAGGAACGCTTTCCATTTGGACCCATCAGTGGAGCTCCCACTGCTGGCTTCTGGGGAGAGTAGACGTAAAGAGACCAGGATCTATAGATTTGCCTACGAGCAATTCCTAAGCCAAGTTACACGGTGCTTTTCTGCTTTAAGCCTCGAAAGCCAGTCAATGAGATTGAGGCACAAGAGTTCACAGAGAATGGGTGCCCTAGCAAGGGATGCCCAGAGCCAAGCTCATCCTTCTCTGCTGGCTAACCTGTGGTCCCTGGAAGTGCTGAGCCTCTCTCCTTGAGACTCTGTCTTTAGAGCAATTCATGTGGCACTTACGAGTTCTTCTTATGAGAACTCCTCTACTGACTCTTCTTCTCCCTCCTAACCCCTCACTCAAGGACATGAACCTCCTAACCCCTCACTCAAGGACATGAACAACACAAAGTCTGGGCCCCTCTGTGTGCTTTCTCTCTATGGTCCTCTTTTCTTTCTGTTTCAAGACTCAGGCCTCACCTCCCTGTTTTTGCCTCCAAAATCTGCTTTACCATACCAGATTTCTGGTACGATAAATGATCTCTCAAGAGAAAATCGTCCAGGGTGAAAGAAGAACTTGAAAGGATTTGACTTCTATTGTACAGGATGCAGTTTATGCTTTGGATCACAAATCAGTCAGAATGTGATGCTTTTTCTCTCATCACCAGAATATAGGATTCCAGATAGACATGGGAGCAGCTCCTCTCACTGAACACCTAATAACCTGCTTGCAGAATTTTTCTTCCCATCTCCACAGCTCTGAGCTCTGCAGGTTTGGAGGTCACGGTCATAGCTCCCAAGAGACAAATGCTTCCACCAGAGGACACAACTGCAGCTCCATTGAATTGGATGTTGAGACTGCTGTTGGCCATTGGGAGTCTTCATGCCACTGAACCAAGAGAAGAAAGGGATTACTCTACTGCCTGGGGCGACTGATCCCTATTACAAGGAGAAATTGGGTTGCTGCCACATGGTGGAGGTAGGGAGGACCACATCTGAACCCCCAAGGATGCTCTAGGATGCCCCCCTTAGGACTTGCATGTCCAACCATAAAAATAAGTGAAAAAAGCGTGACAGTCAAAAAAGGCAGGACCACTAAGGACCCAGACACCTCAGGATGAAGATTTAGGTCACTCCATCATGCAAAGAGCCCTAGCCAGTTGAGAGCAAAAGATATGTACAAGGAAGAGTGGAAGACAGAATTGAAATGTCAACTACAGCCACATGACCTATTACAGAAACAAGGACTGTAGCAGTTGTGAACCTTTTCTTCCTTGTTTGCTGTGTTTGTGTGTGTGTATGCGTTTGTATATGTTAACCACTTTTTTTCCTTCTTTCTCCCCCTTCCTATTATCTATTTTTTGATAAGTTTTGTTGGAAGTTAACTTTCCAATTCAGTATCTAGATAATGGAATATTTAGCCAGCACTGTGACTGGATTTGAGGGGTTATTAACATTGTCCAGGGATGAATACAATGCTGTTGGAATCTTTGCATCTCCCCATTTTGGGGAGAGACTGAGAATGTCTTCATTTGCATGAAGGATAGTTGCATCCTGTTAAGTGTAAACATAGAGTTGTCTTTTTTTTTTTTCTTTGTCTGGAGACGGAGTCTCTGTCTATTGCCCAGGCTGAAGTGCAGTGGCACAATCTTGGCTCAGTGCAACCTCTGCCTCCTGGGTTCAAGCGATTCTCCTGACTCAGTCACCCCAGTAGCTAGGATTACAGGTGTGTGCCACCACACCCAGATAATTTTTGTATTTTTGGTAGAGACAGGGTTTTGCCATGTTGGCCAGGCTGGTCTCAAACTCTTGGCCTCAAGTGATCTGCCCATGTCAACCTCCTAAAGTACTGGGATTACAGGCATGAGCCACCACACCCAGCCTGTCCTCTTGTTTGAAAGTCAGATTTGTGTATACAAATGCTGAGAAGCCAGAAAGATGGATTATGCCACTTACTAAGGTATTCTCTTTCTCTCTCTCTCTCTTTTTTTTTTTTTTTTGAGACCAGATCTCACTCTGTCACCTAGGCTATAGTACAGCAGTGCATTCATGGCTCACTGTAGCCTTGATCCCCATGCTTGAGCAATCCTCCCACCTCAGCCTCCCAAGTAGCTGGGACCACAGGCACACGCCACTATGCCTGGCTAATTTTTGTGGTTTTAGTAGAGATGGTATTTTGCCATGTTGACCAGGCTGGTCTCCAACTCCTGCACTCAAGCGATCCACCCACCTTGGTCTCTCAAAGTGCTGAGATTGCAGGTGTGAGCCACTGTACGTGGCCTACCCTTTATTATTTCTGTCTTAGTCTGTTCAGGCTGTTATAATAAAATACTGTAGACTGGATAGCTTATAAACACAGAAATTTATTTCTCACTGTTCCAGAGGCTGGGAAGTCCAAGATCAAGACTCTAACAGATTCAGTGTCTGATGAGGGCTCACTTTCGGGTTCGTAGAGGGTGCCTCCTGGCTATGCCCTCTCATGGCAGACACAGATCATCTCTTTTGTGCCTCTTCTTATAAGAGGCACTAATCCCATTCACGAGGGCCCCACCCTGATGACCTACTCACCTCCAACTGCCCCATCTCCTGATACCATCGCATTGGAGGTTACGATTTCAACACATGGTTCTAGGGGGAGACACAAACATTCAGACAATAGTAATTAGCTTCCTTCTCTTTCTTTTTATTTTGCTGCAGTTTTTTCCCTAACTTCTTGAGATAGATGGTTCGCTCATTAATTTTTAGTCTCCCTTTTTTTCCATTGTGTGAAATTAAGGCTATCAATTTTTCTCTAAGTACTATTTTAATTGCATGCCACAAGTTTTAATATGTGATATTGTCATTATCTTTCAGTTTAACATTTTTCTAATTTCCATTAGAATTTTGTCTTTGACTAATGGATTGTATAAAAAGTGAACATCTTCATTTCCAAATGTATTAATAATGTATTTTTTGTTGTTGATCTATAATTTACACAGTATAATCACAGAAGGTGAACTGCATAATTTCAATCTTTAGTCTTTGTTGAGACTTGATTATGGTATAATATATGGTCATTTTTCACAAATGTTCCACAGGAGTTTGAAATGAATGTGTATTATCTAATTCTTATGCAAAACATTCTATAAATGAGCATTCAATCAAGCTGGTTAGCAGTATTATTCAAATCTTTTACACTCTTACAGGGTTTTTTTTCTGCATGATCTACCAATGATAGAAATATGTTAGAATCTTCCATAATGGTGGTGGATTTGTCAAGTTCTTCTTGGGTTTCTTTTCTTTCTTCTGTTGATTCTTGCTGTATTCATTTTAAGGCTATAAGATATGTACAAATTTTAAATCAGTTTATCATCTTGGTGAATTAAAATACTTTATCTTTATGTACATACCCTCTCTATCCTTAGTAATGACTTTTTCTTAAAGAATATTTTTATCTGGACTGGGCACGGTGGCTCACGCCAGTAATCCCAGCACTTTGGGAGGCCGAGGCAGGCGGATCACAAGGTCAGGAGAAAAGGTCAGGAGAAAAGGTCAGAAAAAGCTGAATGCAGTGAGATACAACAAAAGCTGAACTTTTGAGATATGAATCTGAGAAGTTTTCAAAAGAAACAGGTTATAGAATTAAAAAGCAAATTTTCTTGTAATTTCTTTAAGAGCAAATCAATACCTTAAGAAAACCCCATTTAAACATAGGGGACTGTTCTTTAGAAAGACTATTATGAATAATTCCCTTTTAATCATAGCTAACTTAATCAAAATTCCTTTTATAGGCCTGGCATGGTGGCTCATGCCTGTAATCCCAGCATTTTGAGAGGCCGAGACAGGCAGATCACCTGAGGTCAAGAGTTTGAGACCAGCCTGGCCAACATGGTGAAACCCCGACTCTACTGAAAACACAAAAATTAGCTGGGTGTGGTGGCACATGCCCTTAATCCCAACTACTTGGGAGGCTGAGGCAGGAGAATCATTTGAACCTGGGAGGCAGAGGTAGCAGTGAGCCAAGATCACTCCACTGCACACCAGCCTGGGCGACAAAGCAGACTCCACCTCAAAAAAAAAAAAAAAAAAAACCCACAAAATTCCTTTTATAAATTCCCCTTCATGAGCATTTTGCGACTTACACAGACCATACATGACATGCTTAGCATTTCTGACTTGTCCTATAATTCTCTCTTTCCTAAATAATCATTTTTCTTTAGGACAAAAATTTATCATATGAGACTATATTTTTATACAAAACCATTTTATTTTCTTTATAACCTTTCTTACCAAAAATACATCTTCATAACCACAACTTTCTTAACATCTCTCTCCTACTTACTGGTCCTTTCTACCTTCTTTTAGAAGTAACTTTTAAATAACCCCCAAATTACATAAAAGTATTGTGTTAGTTTTCAATAACACAACTTACAGGATCATGTATTAACCAGAATTTTTATTCTTGGTAACCTTAAATTTTAGTAAAAACCTATGAAGCAAAAAATCCTGAACTGTTTGTCAGATATTAGTATTTTATAGATGAAACAAACCATTCCATAATATTATAAACCATTCCATAATATTACATTTTCCCATATTATAACATTATAACATGTTTTCACACACATTATTTTTTTCTTAATTGGAAATGACACAGACATCCAAAACAGCATCTATTATTCAATTGAAAATAATGCTAAGATTTTAAATTATACAAGAATTCACTTACATGAATTTATCTCAATTTCATGTACTCAATTTTTTCCATTTTTAACAGTTTATCTAGATTACTTCTGAAAACTGAGGTGTTAAACATATCTAGTCATTATTTAAATTTATTTCACCCTCAGCAACATGGAGAAACTCCATTTCTACAAAAAAATACAAAAATTAGCTGGTACCACGTGGTGGTACACACCTGTAGTTCAGCTAGTTGGGAGGCTGAGGTGTGAGGATCACTTGAGCCTGGGAGGAGGAGGTTGCAGTGAAGCAAGATTGCACCATTGTACTCCAGCCTGGACAACAGAGCAAGACCCTATCTCAATAAATAAATAAATAAAGTTATTTATTTATTAACCATTTAAAAAGTCTGAATAGCAGGTGAACACCCAAGAGCCTTAAAGGTAAACACATTTTGCCAATAATTCAGAAGATTCAGCTGTTTTAATTAAACCAACAATCTAAATTAGTCTTTTTGTCAAAAAAAATTCACAAAGATAATTTTGGTTTTGTTTGGGTTTATAGTCCTATAACCTTTATGTTAAACTCTGACACCTTAATATGTAGACAGAGACAAATATAAAATTATTTGGTTAATAAACTCAGACAAAAACGTATGCTGACAATTCTGAAGACATTTCTATCAAAAATTTTAGTTTTATTTACCAAAGATTCACGTGAATTTGAAAAGCATCTGGACTTATTGAGTACTCATTTACTTATAATCCAATTTGGCAACATGCTAGACACAATATACAACATAATACGTGTATGTACACACGAGCATATCTAAACATGTACACCTACATGCACAAAGATCTGATGGCTTTTACTTTGGTACTCCAGCCATAAGATAGCAGTACAGACTCACCACTTTATAAAAGATAGCTGGATCCAAATTATTTTTCCCATGAAATTGGAACCTGTTCACATGGCTAAGGAAAGCTGTTTACCCCAATTTAAGGAAAGCTGTGAACCAAAATTTGGGTAAAGCAGTCTCTATGGCAGTTTGGTTTTGAAAACCTTTCTACCCTTCCTTTTTCTGCAGTTTCAAGTGAGTTTCTAGCGTTTCCATTTTAGCTAGAACTGGCTGAAATGTATAAGAAAAACAAAATCTCCAAGTAACGTGGAAACAGTAAGTTTTATCTCAACACCAGTAGCTTAATAACAGCAGATTCAAAGAAGGCAGAAAAGAAAAGAGAAATAGAGAGCCTTAGAAGACTCTGCTTAACTGTAGAGTTGCAGGTTAACTATTTGACCTCTGAATTTCCCTTACTGTAATTTGCCCATCAGCTTAAAATGTGCACAAAAGTTGGCCATAATATGTAACCAGGTGGAGTTTCGGATTGTCTAGAAAAGAGAGTTGACTTGCTTTCTCCCCCAACAAAGCTTGACATGGATTCAGGAAATACCCTGGAAGTCTCAGAGAGAATGACAACATTAGGGGCTAGGATATTGGAAACTTTCTCCCCTGGCGAGAAGAGAAGCAGCCTATCTTGATACTTTTTGACCTAGTCTTGGTGGGTGAGATGGAGACTGGTCCAAAGCACCCTTGGAGAAAGGGGTAACTCTAAACAGAGACAGAAACACAGACAGATCCCATGCAGACAGAGCACTCCAAACCAATCCCCAAAGAGAAGAAACTGGAGAAAAGTCCTGAGATCTTGTGTCAAACCCAGAAGGCACCACAGAGTGACCTGTGTTAGGTGCAGATGGCATGGAGGCTCAGATGGCACCAAGATGACCTATGCTAGGTCCAGGTGGCTGGACAGCCCACATGGCACAGACAGACGACCCCAGGTGCACTCTGGTTCACTTACCCAGTCCTGAAGGCCATCAACTTACTGAATGCTGCTTTCCTTACACCATCAGAGCATGATAGCACCTGATGCCATGAAAGGGAGGCAAAGGAAAATACCCCAGACAAAGGCAGTCTCTGCATCTATTGGGAGTTCCCAAGGCCCCAGTAGCAGGGTCCACTAGCCACAAGTAGCTAGCATTTGCAAATGGCCCTGCTCTGCCTAGTACCATGAGTGGGTAAGCCCTAGTCCACTGCCTGGCCAATTGTTCCACTCGCTGGAAACCAGGCATACAGGCTGAGCTGCACAAAACACACAGCTCCTCACTCAGGCACCAAGTCTGTCATCAGCTCAAGTCCAGCTGCTCACTGCTCAGAAGTCAAAGCATGAGAAGCTTGGTATGTAGTGAAAGGAAAGTGACTTCTATTGGTCAAATTTTAGCAAATGGGATCACAGCCAGGCTCAATCTTCAAAGGAACCATCGCTGCCTTCTGGGCTGAGCGAAGGGATTTAAGAAGGAAAAAGGTGTAGAAAACATGCGGGAGTGGTGTAGGAGAATGCAGGTCTGCATGTCTTGTTCTGATGGCTATCTCAGATAATTACCCATCTGAAGGTCTGGTTTGTGTCATCCTGTCCTCAGCCCAGTGGTGGTGGACTAACTTCGGCAGCTGGGTCTCTCTGCTTGGCTTGTTTCAAAATTGCCCCCTGAAATTTCTAAGCAAGCATGTAATCGGATAAGCCAGCATCGTGCACAGGAGCACCTGGTGGGAAAAAGAGAAACAAAGAATTTCAAAGTATGTTTCAAGGCTGAAAGCAAGAAAGGAAAAAAAAAAAGTTTTAAAATGCATTTTGAGGTTGGGATACTCGATTGCACTACTCCTTGGCTGATACTGTAGCTAGGATGATCAGTTTATCTCAGAGATACAAGAAAGAAGGAGAGAAGTTTGTGGTCTCAGGTCACATGTCACTATTGTAGTCAGGCAATTAAAATAGTAGCAAAGGAAATTAAAGATGCTAAATGTATAAATGCAACTTAAAGATTAAAGGGGTTGTAAATGGAACCAAGCATGAATCAAATCTCTAGCAAGAGTTTGTTAAAATGTGCTCTTCTTAAATAATACAAAGTGTAAAATGAACTTGAAATCCCAAAAATAACTAGGATTTTGAGTTTATGCATTTAATAAAGAGAATATCACATTAAAAAAATAAAAGGTCAGAAACGACAGCATTTCACTAGTCTATTGAAAGTAGAACATCTGAAAAATCAGAAA
This sequence comes from Theropithecus gelada, assembly GCF_003255815.1. Taxonomy (NCBI): domain Eukaryota; kingdom Metazoa; phylum Chordata; class Mammalia; order Primates; family Cercopithecidae; genus Theropithecus; species Theropithecus gelada. The sequence continues at coordinate 11,677,853 of NC_037678.1, forward strand.
TTAATCAAAATGAATATTTTTCCTCGGGTTAAACTCAGAATATTGCAGCCAAAAATTGTTTCTATTTCCAATAAAGAATCCTACTGTACTAGAAGACACTAAATAGATACTGAAATTTAAGTGTGTTTGATTAGAAGCAACTCTGATTTCAGATTATTTTACGGATAGAAAGTTTTTCCTCAAGGAAAGAGCTTGGTGTATTAAATTTCAAAGATAATCTCAAGAGCTCAGGTATGACTATCTGTAAAGCATATATAAATTTTGTTGTTTTTCTAAATTTTTTTCAAATTTGAGAGATGGTATGTGTTCTCAATTACAGTTATAGGAAATGTATAATGAAAGCCAACATTTTACATTTAATCTGAATTTTTTTTTTTTTTTTTTGAGACGGAGTCTCGCTCTGTCTCCCAGGCTGGAGTGCAGTGGCCGAATCTCAGCTCACTGCAAGCTCCGCCTCCCAGGTTTATGCCATTCTCCTGCCTCAGCCTCCCGAGTAGCTGGGACTACAGGCGCCCGCCACCTCGCCCAGCTAGTTTTTTGTATTTTTAGTAGAGACGGGGTTTCACCGTGTTAGCCAGGATGGTCTCGATCTCCTGACCTCGTGATCCGCCCGTCTCGGCCTCCCAAAGTGCTGGGATTACAGGCTTGAGCCACCGCGCCCGGCCATTTAATCTGAATTTTAAAGCTTAGTAATTTTGTTAGTTTCCCTAAGGTTAAGTGCAATTACTACAAAATACAACATTGGGAATTGGACGCATAGCACAGCCTGCTTCCATGCAAAAACCTGAATTTTTGCACTAAAACTAAACAGGCAAAACCTTTTGCAAATGTATTATCATAGGACCACAACTGAAGTGTACTACAATGGAAATGTGATACAATTATAAAGCCTACTGTCTTTTTTTTTTTTTTTTTTTTTTTTTTTTTGAGACGGAGTCTCGCTCTGTCGCCCAGGCTGGAGTGCAGTGGCCGGATCTCAGCTCACTGCAAGCTCCGCCTCCTGGGTTCACGCCATTCTCCTGCCTCAGCCTCCCGAGTAGCTGGGACTACAGGCACCCGCCACCTCGCCCGGCTAGTTTTTTGTATTTTTTTAGTAGAGACGGGGTTTCACCGTGTCAGCCAGGATGGTCTCGATCTCCTGACCTCGTGATCCGCCCGTCTCGGCCTCCCAAAGTGCTGGGATTACAGGCTTGAGCCACCGCGCCCGGCCTCCTACTGTCTTTTATAAATTGGTTTTAGTGGAAATTATGTAAATCTAGGCCGGGTACAGTGGCTCACACCTGTAATCCCAGCACTTTGGGAGGCTGAGGCAAGACTTCTACTTGAGTCCAGTAGTTCAAGACCAGCCTAGGCAACACGGCAAACCTCCGTCTCTACAAAAAAAAAAAATTAATCATGTGTGTTGGCATACACGCCTGTAGTCCTAGCTACTTGGGAGGCTGAGCTGGGAGGATGCTTAAACCTGAGAAGCAGAGATTGCAGTGAGCCAAGGTCAAGCTACCGCACTCCAGCCTGGGCGACAGAGTGAGACTCTGTCTCACTAAATAAATAAATAAATAAATAGAATATTATGTAAATCTATTTTTAAAACTCCACTTGAACTTTTGGGGTAAAGAACCAAAGACACAATAGCTTTTTTCAATAATTATTTATTTTTAGTTTTTTAAATATAATGTGGGCATATTTCATAATATGCTTTGAGAAATTTGAATTTTAAACATGAGTCAGTAAATACTTGGTTTTATCAAAAGCTCCGTAGTAAATTAGAAGTTTTACATTAGGATCACCTGCAATTAAAATATAAACACAAACACATATGGAGTGAAGCAGGCATTTTCACCCATAAATTAGAAGGTTTCAGGGCAAACCTAAATATTTTCACATACTAACCACATGGCACTCCAAAATTTTAAGCATTCTTTTTAAAATTCCTCTAAGTGGGCCCAATGTGGTGGCTCATGCCTGTAATCCCAGCACTTTAGGAGGCTGAGGTGGGAGGATCACTTGAGGTCAGGAGTTCGAGACCAGCCTAGCCAACATGGTGAAACACCATCTCTACTAAAAATACAAAATATAGCCGGGTGTGGTAGTGGGCACCTGTAATCCCAGCTACTAGAGAAGCTAAGGCAGGAGAATCGCTTAAACCTGGGAGGCGGAGGTTGCAGTGAGCCGAGATCGCATCACTGCACTCCAGCCTGGGTGACAGAGTGAGACTCCATCTCAAAAAAGAAAATAATAATAATAATAATAATCTCTCCCTAAAACCTAGCCTGCAACATGATGAAACTCTGTCTCTACTAAAATACAAAAATTAGCTGGGTGTGGTGGTACATGCCTGTAATCCCAGCTTCTTGGGAGGCTGAGGAAGGAGAATCTCTTGAACCCAGGAGGCGGAGGTGGCAGTGAGCCGAGATTGCGCCATTGCACTCCAGCCCAGGCAACAAGAGTGAAACTCCATCTCAAAAAATAAATAAAGAATTTTAAAATAAAATTCCTCTAAGTGGGCCACGAGTTTGAGACCAGCCTGGCCAACATGTTGAAACCCTGTCTCTACTACAAAAAAAAAAAAAAAAAAAAAAATTAGCCAGGTGAGGTGGTACATGCTTGTAATCCCAGCTACTCAGGAGTCTGAGGCACGAGAGTCACTTGAACCTGGGAGTCGGAGGTTGCAGTGAGCCAAAATCATGCCACTGCACTCCAGCCTGGGCAACAAAGGGAGACTCTGTCAAAAAAAAGAAAAAAAAAAATTCTCTAAGTGTGTACGGAGGAGGTCGGGTAAAGATTCAAGTTGGTTTTGGATTTAGATAATACTACTTGGGAGAATAATTTGGATTTGTAGCCTGAAACCCTGATGTTATCATACAAAATCTGATATATCAAGTTGATAAAGAGGTGTTATATGTGATTTAAAAAAAAAAAAATACGTGTCTCCAAAAAGGGAGCAATGCAAGGTGAGGACAAACCAAACCAAAAATCTATACAATGTGAAGAGGAAGGCAGTAAACAGGGTAAAGTAGGATGGAAAGGAGACTTCTGTGAAGACGCCTTGTTTTACAGTTTTCATTTTAAAATAAAGCAAATTTTACATAAATACAAAATAAAATTAAATCAAAATAGAAAAAAAATACCTAAAAATTGAAAACAAATTTAAACAAGCTAAACTAAAATATGTCAAGTTAGTAGCATAAGAACATTAAAAAATTATTTCATGTTACTTTAAAACACAGTATTTTAAGTGTACATTCCTAGTGGGAAATATTCTAAAGACAAAAAGAACTACATAGAAATGTCAAACTATATTCAGGGTCTTGTTGTTAGTAGTAATTTTGAAATTATTAATTTTGGAATACCTATAGGTATATTATAGGATAAGCCAAATAATACATACGTTTGCTCATTAAAAAAAACCAAAATTTTCAGTCGAGTGCGTTGGTGCACACCTATAGACTGGGAGGCTGAGGCAGGAGGATCACTTGAGCCCAGGAGTTCAAGGCTGTAGTGTGCTACAATTGTGCCTGTAAACAGTCATTGCACCCTAGCCTGGGCAACATAGAGAGATCCCCATCTCCAAATATAAAACAAAACAAAACAAAAACAAAAATTTTCAGTGAAAGAAGAAAATATATACAAGTATTAAATCAAATATTTTGAGTTAAACTCTTATAATCATAAATTTGAACTGGAAATATCAGTATGAACTCGTAATTCTTTTCTTTTAGAATGTGGTCATTTCCCAATATGTGCACTGAAAATCCTGGGAGGCATGAAAACACACTAGTAATGATCACTTCTCAGTCCCCAGATTGTGGTCTCTAAATATCATTTTCCCCTAAAGAACTAGTGTTTCTTAACAAAACAGCTGATTCCAGATCTGGGGCAGGAATTGTAAAAATTGCCTAGAATATGTTGTGTTGGACAAAAAGGAAGCTATCACAGACTGCTGGGATCACATCAAAGGACACAGAAGCCAACTTGAAGAGTTCTTTGTTGTTTGAGTTTTTTCTTTTTACTAAGATGGGTCGATTTAAATAGTGCATGAGGGAAATTTCTTTATAGAAGAATTTCAGCTACTAAATGCAGAAAAATGATAGGAAATCACTATTTTACAATCCCCAATGAAACGATGGATGTAGCCAATGATCATCAATGAATGATAAATCTGTTAAGTGAAAAATGGATAGGGAACTTCATAAGGAAGAGATTAGGCTGATAGCACCTGAAACCATTTATGAAAATTATCATTTAGAAAATGGAGACTACCAGACCGTATATGCTTTATGATGTGATGAAACAGAAAGTAAGAGCATCACTTGTGAAGTGTTCTTTCCTAAGTAAATAAATCTGAACCTAATTTAGCTAGCTAGACATACATACTGGTTAATAGAAAATACAGGGGATAGAAGAACAAGGTAAAAGGCACCACAAGGAAGCAATCAGCTAAATCCAGAATGTAGGACATGCCACTCCAAAATGACCAGATTTTTAATAAATTAGTGGCAGGAAAATAAAACAAGGTGCCCTATAGAATAAAAGAGACAAGGAACAGCAATAAAAGGCAATGTGTGGCCTTTGTTTGAATCCTGATCTGGAAAAAAACCTGAAAAGATGCTTTTGAAACAGAAAAATTTGAATATGAACTGAATATTGAATGACAGTAAGAAACAATGTAATTATTAGACAGTGGTTATATAAAAACAAAATGTCCTTATGAGTTAAAGTTGCACAATGAAGTATTTACAGGTGAAACGACATGTCTGAGATCTACTTTAAAATAATATAGAAAACAAAAAAAGAAAAATAAGGAAATAGATGAAACAAGATTGGCAAAATATTGATAATTGTTGGAGACATAATTGGTGCACGGGTGTTCACTATATATATACATGTTTTATATATATGTACACATATTATATATATATATATACTTTTTTGAGATGAAGTCTCACTCTGTTGAACATGGGTGTTCACTATATACATATATATATACACACACACACATACACATATGTTTTTTTTGAGACAAAGTCTCACTCTGTCACCAGGCTGGAGTGGAGTGCCGTGGCATGATCTCGCCTCACTGCAACCTCCGCCCCCTGGGTTCAAGCGATTCTCCTGCCTTAGCCTCCAGAGTAGCTGGGATTATAGGCACGTGCCACCATACCCAGCTAATTTTTTTTATTTTTAGTAGAGACAGGTTTTCACCATGTTTGCCAGGATGGTCTCCATCTCTGGACCTTGTGATCCGCCCACCTTGGCCTTCCAAAGTGCTGGGATTACAGGTGTGAGCCACCACACCCATATCACTATATTGTTTTTTACTTGTGTATATATGTGAAATTTTCCATAATATGAAGTTTGCAAGGGAAGCAAAATAAACGTAAAATTTCTGTTACAGGTAAGATAAAATAGAGAAAAGAGATTGGTTAACATTAGAATGTATATGATAGGCCAGATGCAGTGGCTCATGCCTTTAGTCCCAACACTTTGGGAGGCCAAGGTAGGAGGATCACTTGAGTCCAGGAGTTTCAGGCTGCAATGTATATGATAAATTGTAGGGTAGTCACTGAGAGAATAAAAACAGAACATAAAACTTCCAAACTAACAAAGTGGAAAAACAGAAATGAGAGAAAAATCTTTATCTATTCAAAACAGTCCAAAAAAGAGCAAGGTATAAACAACAGGAAAAAAATAAATAAACAAGAAAACAAGATGTAGTCATAAATTCATATATAGGTAATCATAATAAATTTGAATTAATTAAACTTTCCTGTTAAAAGGCAAGGACATAACGGCGTGCTGTAAATGTGATGCTCAAAGGGAAATTTATAACAGTAAATGCCTACATCAAAAAAGAGAGATTTCAAATCAATCACCTAACTTCATACCTTAAGGAATTAGAAAAAGAAGAGCAAATTAAACAGAAAGCTAGCAGAAATAAGGAAATAATAAAAATAAAAGATTAGCATGGAGAAAAATGAGATAGCAAATAGAAAAACAATAGAGAAAATCAACAAAAACAAAAGTTGATCTTTGAAAAAACAATATCAACAAAATTAACAAAGCTTTAGCTGGACTAGGAAAAAGGAAAAAATGCCAAAAACTAAAATCAAAAATGAAAGCGAGGACACCACTACCAACCTTATGGAAATAAAAAGGATTATGGGAGAATAATACAACAATATATTAGGTAACCCAGATGAAATGTACAAATTCCTAGAAACACACAAATTACCAAAACTGGTTTGAGAAGAAATAAAAAATCTGAACATAAATCTTACAAGTAAAGAGATTGCACCTGTACTAAAACATTTCCCAACAACAAAAGTCCAGGATCAGCCGGGCATGGTGGCTCATGCCTGTAATCCCAGCACTTTGGGAGGCTGAGGTGGGCAGATTGCCTGAGGTCAGGAGTTCGAGACCAACCTGGCCAACATAGTGAAACCCCGTCTCAACTAAAGATACAAAAAATAGCCGGGTGTGGTGGTGCATGCCTGTAGTCCCAGCTGCTTGGGAGGCTGAGGCAGGAGAATCGCTTGAACCTGGGAGGCAGAGGTTGCAGTGAGCCAAGATCTCGCCACTGCACTCCAGCCTGGGCGACAAGAGTGAAACTCTGTTTCCAAAAAAAGAAAAAAAGAAGGAAAAAAGCACATATACATCTTTCAGTATTCAGATTGGGGGAAAAAACAGAAGGCTTCAAGGCAAAAATAAATAAATAAAATAACTCAAGATAAAGTAAGTCACGACATAATGATCAACAAATATTTTTTGAGTGCCTACTGCATGCCAGGCATTGTTCTAGGCAGTTCCACTATGAGACAGAGTAATCATATTATCTGGAAGTTATGGCAGTTTTGTGTCTTCTGTCCCAATGTTATATCCTTCATTCATTTTTCCTGGCCCTACTATACTTTAATGTTGAATAGAATGGTGAAAGTAAGTGTCCTTGGCTTGTTACTGACCTTAACATTTTAACATTTACTAAAGTCTTCACTGTGGGGAATTTTTAAGAATACATCTTTTATGGCTGAGCGTGGTGGCTCATGCCGGTAATCTCAGCACTCTGGGAGGCCAAGGCAGGTGGATCACCTGAGGTCAGGAGTTCAAGACCAGCCTGGGCAACATGGTGAAATCCCATCTGCACTAAAAATACAAAAGTTAGCTGGGTGTAGGGGCACACACCTGTAATTCCCAGCTACTCGGGAGGCTGAAGTAGGAGAATCTCTTGAACCCAGGAGGCAGGGGTTGCAGTGAGCCGAGATTGTGCCACTCCACTCCAGCCCAGGTGACAGAGCGAGACTCCATCTCATAAAATAAATAAACAAATAAATAACAAAAAGACATCCTTTATTAGGTTAAAAGAGTTTCTTTATATTCTTAATTTGTTTAGTTTTTAAATCATAAATAGAGGATGAATTTCATCAAACACCTGTTCTGTATTTATTGAGATGATCCTATGGTTTTTCTCCTTTTATCTGTTAATGTGAAAAATTACATTACTTAATTTTCTAATCTATTCTAGTGTACTCTAATCCAATTTGGCCATGATGCATTATCTTGGATTCAGTTTACTGATATTTTGTTTATGGAAAAGATTGTCCTATATTTTCCTTCTTCAAACAGTCTTTGTTTGGGCTAACAAGCAGATTAAGCCAACTTCATAAAAATTATTAGGGAGTATTGGTAATTTTTCTACTTGTTGGACTAGTTTGTATTTGAAAGTATTCATTCTTTAAATGTTTGGTAAAACTCTCCTGTTTAAAAAAAAAAAATCTAGTCCTGCTGTTTTTTTGATATGAAGATTTTTAATCACCAATTCAATTTTTTAAATGGTTAAAACATTATTTACATTTAAAATATCTTAAATGTAAAATTCGTGCAATTTGATTTACATTTTCAAAATTATTGGCAGAAGGTTACATCATATTATCACATTTTTAAAATTGATTCTTCATCTGAAGTCATGTTTCCTTTCTTTCTTTTTTTTTTTTTTTTGAGATGGAGTTTTGCTTTTGTTGCCTAGGCTGGAGTACAATGGCGCAATCTCAGCTCACTGCAACTTCCGCCTCCCAGGTTCAAGCAATTCTCCTGCCTCAGCCTCCTGAGTACCTGGGATTACAGGCATGCGTCACCATGCCCGGCTAATTTTGTATTTTTAGGAGAGATGGGGTTTCTCCATGTTGGTCAGGCTGGTCTCGAACTCCTGACCTCAGGTGACCTGCCCACCTCAGCCTCCCAAAGTGCTGGGATTACAGGCATGAGCCACCGCGCCCAGCCAATTTCCTTTCAATTCTGCTATACTTTATGGGTCCCATCTCTGTTTCCTAATTAGTCTTGCCAAAAGTTTGCCTGTTTTATTAGTTTTTTCAAAAAAACAAAATTTGACTCTGTTCATTGTCTCTTTTATGATTGCTGTCTGTTTCATTTATTTCTGCTCTTACCTGTAAACTTTCTTTTTTCTACTGTTTAGGATTTACTCAGCTGTTCTCTTGCTAACTTCTCATGTTAAATGTTTGGCTTATTGATTTTCAGGCTCTTTCTCCTATAGCATAAGCTTCTCGTATGTTCTGATACGTGGAATTTTTGTTATTGTTCACTTCTAAGCATATTCTAAAACCTGTTATGCTTTCTTTGTTTACTCATGAATTATTTAAAAGTTTTTTCTATTTCTATGCTTTTTTGTTATTTATTTCTTATTGAAGTACACAGTGGTCTGAAAATATTGTTTGTTCAATCCATTCTTTTGGCATTAACAAAAGATTGCTTTTTGGCAAGATAAATGGCCAATTTTCATAAATGTTCCAGACGTGCTTGAAAATAATGTAATGTCTGCAGTTATTTGGTGAAATGTTCTGGAAATTCCCATTAAGTAAAATTTGTAATTCCACAATTCTCATCTCTCGTCTTTTCTACACTCACTGACTTTTTTTTTTCTACTTTCTCCTTCTGAATTACTCAGTGAGGTATGTTAGACAAGACAGAACTATCCAAATTCACAGTAAGAAACCAATCAGTGAAATCCAGAAGGTAGAATACTCTATCGGACAGTAGCTTAATTCCTTCAATTCACGATATGAAAATAGGGACTGTTCTAAATTAAAACAGATTTGTGGATGTAAGCAGATTGGGTCCTAAACCCTAACATAGAAAAAACCAGGTATAGAGGACATTTGGAGGATAATTAGTTTGGGCTCTCTAAAGCCTAGCGTGCACCTTGCCCAAGTCTGAGGACACCCAAACGTCCTCCCTTTGCAGATGGCCAGTGCTTTGGTCCTGCCAGAGGAGGGCTGACATCCTCATCCACCTGTTCCAACGATAATAAAAGCGCCATTTCCTGTGATAACAGATGTCGATCCCCAACACCCAGAAGATGTAAATGGTAGACACTTGAAAATATCATTTTGAGTGACTTACCAGGGGACTTTAAAGGCAGACTATGTGGCTAGTCTTGCTGGAAAGACATTCTGAAGTCTGTGATGATGGAGTAGCCTCTGCCCCATCCCCAACACCCACTCCGTGGCCCCATGGGTCTATCAACTCTACTACACAGCTAACTCCCATGAGCAGGGACTGTGTCTCATTTCTCTGGGTCTCCCCAGCAACTAGGGTGGCTTGTTGGATAAACAAGAATTAGCTGGCCATCGAGCCGCCATCTCTGTCTTGGCACAGCCTCCGTGGGTTCTGTTTGCAAAATTCTGAGCCCAGACCCTTTTATCTCCTTCATCTCCTTTCAGAAAAGGATGCTCCAGCCTGTCACAGAATGAAAAACTTATTACGGGCATGTGCAGCCCAGACAGATGGGAGGGAGGCGGACGCAGAGATTGTTGTGGCCAAACTATTTACTGTGTCTGGACAGGCCAATTTCAGAATCTGGAAATTCCCCGGCTGTGGAGAGGCAAAGGCTCTTTTCTCTCGCCAGTTTTCCGAGCAATGGCCAGTGAACTGAATTTAATTTAGGATGTGAGGCTATGCTACGCCCTCACAAGGACCCAGCAAAATAAGACCACTGTTCAGGGGAACTGGGCAGCCCCTGGGTTTGCAGAGAATCCATGACTGAATTTGATGGGTCAAACTCAGCAGTGTGTAATGTCCCTAATGGGAGTGAATTTTCTCTAAACTCCACTAAAGGTATCCCAAGAAGATAACTGGGCAAGTGCATGAAAGCATGTGTTTAAGGATATTCATTGCAGCCTGTTTGTAATTTCAAAAAACTGAAAACTATACATTTAGATCCATTAACTTTTGATTATATACATGAATAATGGCACAGCCAAACAGTGGATTACTCTGCACTGTTAAAGGGACAATGGAGATCTATATTTCTTTCTTTCTTTCTTTTTTCTTTTTTGAGATAGAGTCTTGCTCTGTCACCCAGGCTGGAGTACAGTGGCGCGATCTTGGCTCACTGAAACCTCCACCTCCCAGGTTCAAATGATTATCCTGTCTCAGCCTCCCGAGTAGCTGGGACTACAGGCGTGCCCACGCCCAGCTAATTTTTGTATTTTTAACAGAGATGGGGTTTCATCATGTTGGCCAGGCTGGTCTCAAACTCCTGACCTCAGGTGATCCACCTGCCCCCTCAGCCACCCAAAGCACTGGGGTTACAGGCATGAGCCACTGTGCCAGGCAAGATCTATATTTCTTGACATGGAGATAGGTGGATACACCTATACCCACACCCACATGCCGATCTGATATACACATAGTCATCTGTGTACATATGTAAAAAAAAAAAAAAGAGGTCTAGAAGGTCATTCACCACACTGCACCATAGTTTATCACTGGGTAGTGGGAATTAGAATGACGTTTATCTTCTTTGGACTTAATGGAGTGTTTAATTTTTTTTTTATTTTTTATTTTTTTTTGAGATGGAGTCTCGCTCTGTCGCCCAGGCTGGAGTGCAGTGGCCAGATCTCAGCTCACTGCAAGCTCTGCCTCCCGGGTTTACGCCATTCTCCTGCCTCAGCCTCCAGAGTAGCTGGGACTACAGGCGCCCGCCACCACGCCCAGCTAGTTTTTTTGTATGTTTTTAGTAGAGACTGGGTTTCACCGTGTTAGCCAGGATGGTCTCGATCTCCTGACCTCGTGATCCGCCCGTCTTGGCCTCCCAAAGTGTTAGGATTACAGGCTTGAGCCACCGCGCCCGGCCGGAGTGTTTAATTTTTTACCATGACTATATATCATTTTTATAATCAAGAAAAACAAAGTGATTCCCATTTTGGGATACATAAAGTTAGCTGTTAGCATTTTTTAAAAGTTTAAAAAGAATTCATCAATATGTATAAAATTATCTGCTCTAAAAATGATATAATTTTAGCATATCTTTTTTCCTCACTGCTTCACAGAGGTTTCATTAAAATCACCTCGGGCTTCCATCTGTGATATTTATTTATTTATTTGTTTATTTATTTATTTATTTATTTTAGAGATAGAGTTTCCTCTTGTTGCCCAGGCTGGAGTACAGTGATGTGATCTCAGCTCACTGCTACCTCCACCTCCTGGGTTCAAGTCATTCTCCTGCCTCTGCTTCCCAAGTAGCTGGGATTACGGGTATGTGCCACCACACCCAGCTAATTTTGTATTTTTTTAGAAGAGACGGAGTTTCACCATGTTGGTCGGGCTCGAACTCCTGACCACCTGCCTCGGGCTCCCAAAGTGCTGGGATTATAGGTGTGAGCCACCATATCCGGCCTTTTTTTTTTTTTTTTTTTTTTAAGTTATGTTGCTTTCATTTCAGGAACTCTTTGGTAAAAATTGCGCTACACACTGCAAAGGCTGAGAACCTGAGAACCAGGTACTGGAACCAGACAGTCTGGGCTTGGGTCTGGATCTGGATTGTGTTATTCATTAGTTCTGTGATCCCAGATAGGTCCTTTAACTGCCATTTGACTCGTTTAAATTTGGGATGATACAGGAGTTTGAGGTTACAGTGAGCTAAGATTCCACCAGCTTGTGTGACAGAGTGAGACCCTGTCTCAAAAATAAATAAATAAATTTTTAGAAGACTAATTTGGGCTGATAGTGGCATAAACCTCACAGGGCTACTGTGAGGATTGTATGAGGTGATACAGGTGCAGAAAGCACTTAGAACAATGCCTGGTGTAAAGCAAGCCCTCAATAAATGTTTCTACTTGACTCTTGCTTAAAATTTACAGTCAGCTGCACCATTGATTATTTAGACTTAACTACAGGATATATTTAACTGGCTTCCTTCTTTCTTACCATTGTTATTACACTTTGTTTTGTTTGTTCTCAGTTTTACTGAGAAAACTGATATCATAATTGACAAAAAAATGAATATATTGAAGGTATACAACATGATGATTTGATATATGACACGATATATATATATATTGTGAAATGATTATCATAACCAAGCTAATTAAATATCCATTACCTCACATAGTTACGTGTGTGTGTGCTTTAGATTCCACATATAAGTGAGACATACAATATTTCTTTGCATGTCTGGCTTATTTCTCTTAGCATTGTGTTCTCTGGGTTCATCCATGTTGTCACAAATGGCAAGATGTCCGTTTTTATGGCTGAATAATATTCCAATGTGTATATATTTCCCGTTTTCTTTAGCCATCCATCAGTGGACATTTATGTTGCTCACATATCTTGGCTATTGTGAATAATGCTGCAATGAACATGACAGAGCAGATTTCTCTTTAAGATAGTGACTTTATTTTATCTGGATATACATCCAGAAGTGGGATTCTTGGATGAAATGGTAGCACTGTTTTTAATTGTTTGAGGAACCTTCATACTGTTTCCTATAATGGCTGTACCAATTTATATTCCCACCAACAGTGTCCAGGTTTCCCTTGTCTTCCTCCACATCTTAGCCAACACTTACTATCTCTGTCTTTTTCAAAAGAACCATTCTAACAGATGTTAGTTGCTAGCTCACGTGGTGTTGATTTGTATTTGCCTGATGATTAGTGATGCTGAGCACATTTTCACATACTTGCTGTGTTCTTTGGAAAAAATGTCTATTATTATTTCTTTGATCATTTTAAAATCAGGTTATTTATTTTTTGGCTATTGGCTTGTATGAGTTCCTTATATATTTTGGATGTTAGCCCTTTATCAGATATATGATTTGCAAATATTTTCTCCTATTTCATAAGTTATCTTTTCATTTTATTGATTGTTTGCTGTGCAGAAGCTTTTTAGGTTGATGTAATCCTACTTGTTTATTTTATTTTTGTTGCCTATGCTTTTGGTGTCATACGTGAAAAATCATTGCCAACACCAATGTCAAGGAGCCTTTTCCCTTTGTTTTCTTCTAAGAGTTTTACAGTTTCAGTTCTTACATTTAAGTCTTTTATTGATTTTGAGTTAATTTTTGTGTGTGTGGTGTATGATTATGGGTCCAATTTCATTGTTTTCCATGTGGATATCCAGTTTTCCCAACACATTTATTGAACAGACTACTCTTCCCCCATTGTGTATTCTTGGCATCTTTGTAGAAGATTAGTTGACAGTATAAGCATGGGTTGATTTCAGGACTCTCTATTCCATTTCATTAGTTTATGTGTCTTTTTATACCAGTACCATGCTACTTTGATTACTGTAGCTTTGTGATATAGTTTGAAAGCAGGATTGCTACTTTGATTACTGTAGCTTTGTGATATAGTTTGAAAGCAGGATTGTGATGCGTCCAGCTTTGTTATTCTTTCTCAAGATTGCTTGGGTATTCAAGGCCTTTTGTGATTCCATACAAATGTTAGGATTTTTCTTTTCTATTTCTGTGAAGAATTCCATTGGATTTTTTTTCCTTTATTTATTTATTTATTTATTTATTTATTTATGCCAGAGGCCTCCACTTAAAGAGGAGCAATTGAAATTTTGATAGAGATTGCATTGAATCTATAGATTGCCTTGGGTAGTATGGACATTTTAACAATATTAATTCAGGTCAGGCATGGTAGCTCACGCCTGTAATCCCAGCACTTTGGGAGGCCGAGGCTGGCAGATCACCTGAGGTCAGGAGTTCGAGACCAGCCTGGCCAACATGGTGAAACCCCCATCTCTACTAAAAATACAAAAATTAGCCAGGCATGGTGGCGGGCACTTGTAATCCCAGCTACTCAGGAGGCTGAGGCAGGAGAATCACTTGAACCTGGGAGGCGGAGGTTGCAGCAAGCTGAGATTGGCATGGTCAACAGAGCAAGATTCCATCAAAAAAAAAATTGCTGAACAATGAACCAAAATGGCATCACCAGAATGCATTGCTCTCCTGTCCCCTGAATACTCCCCACCACCCTCATTCTCAGTCTTCTAATAGTTGGTTATCTTAAGTGCTTACCTTTTATGGCCATTGAATTGTCAACAAATAGCTGCCAATCTCAGGCCTTTCTGGCCTAAATCTCAGGTCTAAAATCCAGCATCATCTGTAACATAGATTTGCTGAAAGAGGAACAGTGTTCACAAACTTCTAGGTGAATATAATCGTGCCACTGCACTCCAGCCTGGCGATAGAGTGAGACTCCATCTCGAAAAAAAAAAAAAAGGATTGAGCAAATTAACAAATGAAGAACACAGAGAATGATACCCAGTACATAATAGGCCTTCCATACGCATCAGCTGTTAATACTGTGACATTCCAGGGCCTTTAGACATTTTTATATCTTATGAGGCAAAGAAACAAAAAACCCAATAGTTCTGTAGAAATTACCTCGTTGACGTAGTTACCAGATTTCCATGAACAGAGGGAAGAATTCCGTAGTGATATGACTCAAACCCAACGTTGTTGACAAAGGCAGTCCCAAGGGTTCTGAGATGACCCACACAGAAGGTCTTGAGATAAGCATCTATAAATAGACCTCGGAATGGCCCATCAGGGTCACAGGCAAGAATCCTGAATCATTATGCAGCATCGAACGGCTGAGTAGAGACCCTCAAAAGTGGTTTGAAATTACTGAATTATTCCCTTAGTGAGTAAGTAGTTTTTACCCCCAGGAAGACTTGAATTATGTACAGAAATGTAAAAAGAACAAAATCTTAATCATTTATTTATTTATTTATTCGAGACGGAGTCTCGCTCTGTCGCGGAGTCTGGAGTGCAGTGACTCGATCTTGGCTCACTGCAACCTCTGCCTCCCAGGATCAAGTGATTCTCCTGCCTCAGCCTCCCGAGTAGCTGGGATTACAGGTGCCTGCCACCACGCCCAGCTAATTTTTGTATTTTCAGTAGAGATGGCGTTTCACCATATTGGCTAGGCTGGTCTTGAACTCCTGACCTCAGGTGATCCGCCCACCTCGGCCTCCCAAAGTGCTGGGATTACAGGCATGAGCCACGGCGCCCGGCCATCTTTTATATTAAGGTGATTTTTCTATTTTATATTCTTATAATATTTAAGGGAACTCAGTCTATTAAAATAATAGATTACAATTTTAAATGTGTAACTGAGTAAATGATCTGGACTTGGGATTTGCTCTTTTACACATAGTACTGGAACAGCCAGTCAGACTTCAAGTTCATATTTATATGCTAAATGTATTCAATTTATAAGAATTGCTTCAGCGCTTAAGAAGGTTTGTCAACCAATTATACTTAGGAAGTTAAGCAAATATATGATATGTGATGAATAATGCAATATGAAAAGTTTAAAGGAGTTTAATTTCATAAATGATACTAAAATTAATTGGAGCCTTCTTAGAAGTGATTGCTAAATTTGCTAGATCTATAATTAAAATAATAAGTTATTTCAGCTGAAATTAAAAGTGTAAGGACAAACTAGGTTTTTCCTTTTATTTATAACTTTAATAAAATGAAATATTAATTTTTTAAACTTAAGAAAACCCCTGGATAATTGTTTCTGCACACAAAATCTACCTTTCAGGGCATCCAAAAAATTCACATTAATGTGTATATGAGGTTGAGACAGTCCTGTTACCTCTTATTTCTGTTCATGTGGGGTCAAGAATAGGACAAGTTCGGGCCGGGCGTGGTGGCTCACGCCTGTAATCCCAGCACTTTGTGAGGTCCAGGTGGGTGGATCACGAGGTTAGGAGATTGAGACCATCCTGGCTAACACGGTGAAACGTCGTCTCTACTAAAATACAAAAAATTAGCTGGGCATGGTGGTGCGCACCTGTAGTCCCAGTTACTCAGGAGGTTGAAGCAGGGGATTCTCTTGAAACCAGGAGGCAGAGATTGCGGTGAGCCAAGATCGCTCCACTGCAATCCAGCCTGGCAACAGAGCGAGACTCCATCAAAAAAAAAAAAAAAGAATAGGACAAGTTCTCAGTAGGCCCGTGGTCTAACCACCCAGTACCCTTAAATTCACACAGGAACTGGCCTTTGGTCATAACTCTTCCAATTCTACACACCATTCAGTAGCTGCAGGTCACACAGGACCCGAGGGACAGAGAATCCCCAGCCCAAATGGGTTGAGGTTGTGGCGCACAGTGTCCCCCAGAGGGATATCTTATCTCCATGTGAGAGTCACTGGGGCTCCAACCTGTCCCAGAGGCTGAGGCTGGAGTGTAGCAGGGTTCCCCCATGGCTCAGAACATGAATATCAGGATGCGGTTCCCTTAGGCGGCATCCTTACTGGCACCCCCGACAGGTGACGCCCACCCTGGACAGCCGGACTTCCCAGGTGCATGACAGCCATCCTTGCCTCTCCAGGTGGTGGGGGATACATCACAAATTGGAGTCATACACACGACACTAGAGAGACGGAAGAAAGATGATGCATTTTGGTGGTGACGAAGGTGGGGGCAGTCTCCCAGAGCCGGGGACTCCCAAAATTGGGTTTGGTTCTAAACTAACTACATAATCACACTGATGCATTCTTCTGTTGGCTGACTCTGCCTCACCAAGAACTCCACACCCCTGGAAAATCCCTCCCGGGATTGTCTGGGAGGCCCAGGTGTGTCCCTGGGCACAGGATCTCGGGTGCTTAGCTGGGCCCAGCACTTTCTCGGGGCTTCTCTGCTGGGTGTGTGCTTTGGAAGCAGAGCTCAATGAACCCACTAGAAGGCTCCTTTCTCATTTAACCTCTTGAAGTTTCTCTCCTAAAACAATTCCAGAACTGCTGTGTCACAACAGGAACAGGAACCACATAGGCCATCTCCTATCAGCAAGCTTTTGATATTGTCACTCCCCCTCAGAGGCCCCCTCAAGACCCCAGGGAAGGGGATGAGGAGGAAAAGGCAAAGGTGAGGGGATGCATAGTGAGGGGCCCTCCTCCTCCCGCCAGGGCGGCGGGCTCCAGGTGACACCGGTTCCCGCTATGAGCAGGGATAGGCACCGCACCGGGGCCAGAATGCTGGGGAGGGCAGGCGGTCAGCAGCGCACGGGTCAGTGGCCAGCCTTCTTCAGCCATATGCCAGCCCTCTGCTCCAGGGCAAGAGTCCACACAGTTCAGCAGAACTGGCAGAATGGGGCTGGGCGCGGTGGTTCACGCCTGTAATCCCAGCACTTTGGGAGGCCAAGGCGGGCGGATCACTTGAGGTCAGGAGTTCCAGACCAGTCTGGCCAACATGGCGAAACCCTGTCTCTACTAAAAATACAAAAATGAGCCAGGCATGGTGGCAGTCACTTGTAATCCCAGCTACTCAGGAGGCTGAAGCAGGAGAAGTGCTTCAATCCAGGAGGCGGAGTTGCAGTGAGCGCCACTGTACTCCAGCCAGGGCGACAAGAGCAAAACGCCATTAAAAAAAAAAAAAAGACAGAAAGAAAAAAAAGAACTGGCAGAATGGAACCCAAGCGAGCACCAGCCTCCCAGCACCCCCCTGTCAGGGTGCCCTAACCTTTCCTTAAAGCAAAAAAGAATCTGGAGAAACTAGCATTCCCCCTAAACCACTGAAATGTAGTTGGAAGAAAAAAAAAAAAAAAAAAACCTGCTTCCCAGCAAAACAGGAAGAGCAGGAAGAGAACAAGTTGGCACAGAGCTGAGAGATGAAAGACATCACACCAGAGCTTTGCATCTCTTCTCATCTGCTTCGCATTCCCTGGAAAGAGGTGTCCAGGCGAGGGGCCCGCGGGAGCCAGAAGCGCCCCTGGATTTTATCTGCAATTGCCCGGGTGTCAGTTTTCCCACCGTGGCCTTGGCCACCCCTCGTCAGTCCCGCAGACCTTGCTGGGGGCCCCTGGCCTGACAAGCCAGACTGCTGTGGAAGAAACAAACACTCTTCTTTAAATCATTGTATGTCCAAGTGTCTTTGTAGAGAAGCCCTAAGTAACTAGCAGACTAGAGGGCAATGGCTCCCTCTGTCTTGTGCACCCGTCTGTGAGACGGTATCCAGGCATGGAGTTTCCAGCTCTTTCCGTTTTAATGTACAGCCTGTTGCCTCTCTGAATATACATCGAGGAGGCTGCATTGCAGCAGATTGGAGATGCATCTGCCTCTTGGCCCTCAGAACCTCACCCAGGGCTCAGCCTCTGCATCCAGCTTGCTGTGCCAGGCCCCTTCGCCTCTGCAGTGAGTTGTCACCGGGGGCCTCCTTCCTGTACTTGGATCAAGGCCCAGGCTCTCCTCCACGGTCTGCAGGGCCCTGCCTCCCTCGCTGACCTCACTCTCTGTGTCCACTCGGCTCCAGCCCCACTGGCTTCCTTCTGTCCCTCAGATATGCCAGGTGTGTCCCTGCCTCAGGGCCTTTTGCTAGGAAAGCTCCTCTCCCAGATCTATGCAGCCGGCTCCTTTTCCTGGTGTGGGTCTCATCTCAGATGTGGCTGCTCTACAGGCCGGCCCTAGCCACCCTGCTGAGCACCGCACCCATTCCTCTCCTGTTCCTCTCCACCGTGCAACCCTATTCAGCCTCTTCACAACACGTATCTGACTTGAAATCACCTTGTCTTGTGTGTTTTTGTCTGTCTGCTGCCCCCATAAGAATCCAAGACTCTTGAGGGCAGGGACTCTGTCCGTCTTGTTCTCTGCCATGTCCCCAGCTCCTACAATAGTACAAGCATATGATTGAAGCCCAGTAAATATTACTTGACTGGCTACCTAGTGTCAGGCCCTGTCCAGTGAACCGGAGGCACAGGGGGCCCTGCGCTCAGGGAGCTCATGCTTTGCAGGGAGGTGGCAAGTCACCAGGAAGAACTCTCCTGTGTTCTTGGCACTCTATACACACCCAAATGGGGCAAAGGAAGGCCGTTCTCCCAGTTCTACCTGAGAGGGCCAGATATGGCTTCATACAGGAGACCCCAGAACTGAGTTTTGAAAGATGTATAGGTGCATCCCTGGTGAAGGTACAAATGTGTGGAAAAGCGGGGACCACCCTGGAACAGCAGGTGGTTCAAAGACACCCAAGGAAGAAGGTGTGCAGGTTGAGGGTACAGGGCGTAGGGACATGGGGAAGAGCCGCTCTGCCACGAGCAAGAGAGCTCAGGCTTCCTCTAGAGACAGCAAGAGCCACTGAGAGGTTTTGGCTCCTTCAATGTTGAAACATCTTAAACAGAGGAATGACTTGGTCAGAACTGCACTTCCAAATAATCCCTTTGCCAAAATTGGTGTTTCCCGTGTCCCTTGCCCAATCATGACCGTATTCGGGCATATTTCCAACAACTCTGCTGCCCTCTTTCTAAAAATAGCGAGCCTGTCTTCAGAGGCACAGAATTTCACAGCGCAACGTTTCAGAAGGAACTCTACATGTTTCTATTCTTTGGAGCTCACACTGTCCCCTGAACTCTCGTCTCTTGTTCTTTGTCCACAGCTTCCTAGGTCAAATAGCATCACATGGCTGGTCTCGTTGGGCAGCAGGAAGAGATAAGGGAAGGGCGTTAAATGGAAGAATGAAAGTTTCATTCATCTCTGAGTCTTCCACATTTGGTAGAAAGTCAGTATCCTCAATAGTAAAATGGAATAATAACAGCATCCACCTCGTAGGATCCTTTCGAGATCAAATTATTAATACCTTTTCTCTGATCAGGTAGAGATAGAAAAGAAGAAAAAATAAATAAAATAAATTATTAATACTGAATGTAAAGCTCTCAGAAGAGTCCTTGAAACATAATGAGCTCTTTTTTTTTTCTTTCTTTTTGAGACAGAGTTTCACTCTTGCTGCCCAGGCTAGAGTGCAGTGGCGCGGTCTTGGCTCACTGCAACCTCCACCTCCCAGGTTCGAGACAGTCTCCTGCCTCAGCCTCCCGAATAGCTGGGATTACAGGTGCCCACCACCATACCAAGCTAATTTTTGTATTTTTTTTGTAAAGACGGGGTTTTACCACGTTGGCCAGGCCGGTCACAAACTCCTGACCTCAAATGATCCTCCTGCCTCAGCCTCCCAAAGTGGTGGGATTACAGGAATGAGCCCTATAAGGAGTTCTATACAAAGTGTTAGCTGTTGTTATTTTTGGCCAATATAGCTTCAATTTCTAGAATTGGTCCAATATACTTTCAGTGAAAGAAAAATATGTAAGTGTATACGTTGTGTGTGTGTGTGTCGTGGGGATAGGGGTGTGATGTTCATCTCTCTTGAGGTATAACCTGGCTCAGGGCATAGATAAACATACACTTCCACCATTGCAGACTTGCTGTGTGCCCAACACAGTTGCGGATGCTGATATATATCATATGTTGTCATCCTTATGATAATCCTACAAGATAGGAATGATTATCTCCATTTTACAGATGAAGAACACTGAGGCTCAGAGAGGTGGATGATGAAAAGTTGCACCGCTGAAATTCATCCGTGTGCACATCCATCTGTCCGTGCATCTCAGTTCCTCCAGGGCAGGAATCCCATCTTTTCTACTTTGCATTCCCAGAGCCCATTGCAGGGAGGGGGAGAGAGACGCAGTGAGCAGTTGCTGGGCCTGAATCCCTATACATGTTATATGGTCAAAATTACTCTTAACAGGCCCTTCAATGGCACATCCAACAAATATTAATTGAATATATATATGTATATATATATAGAGAGGATACACACTGTGTGCAGGGCCCTGTGCTAGCACTGGAGAGAAAGTGGGAACCAGATGGGCAAAGTCCCTGCCGCTGTGGATCCTGGCGTCTAGTGAGGGAGTCAGGCATTAAATAAATGGTTCACATTAAACAAACCATTCCTACAATGCCAGATAGTGTTAAAGACCAGGGGAAAAAAAATAGACATTGTAAACCAAAAAGTGTCTGAGACAGGCCTCGAGCAATCGAGAAGCTTATTTTGCCAAGGTCAGGGACATATCTGGAAGATAGTGTATTTGGGTACTGAGTTTGCATTTTCCTTTCCCATCTACGGGAAGAGAGGGTGGTGGGTAGGAGTTGCGGCTCCTTTACATAAGGTCATCAGAGGAAATCTTTCTGAAGAGGTGATGTCTGAGCAGAGATTGAAAGAACTGAAGAAGCCACCGTGCCAGCCCTGGGAGAAGATGGGACTGTTCTAGGCAGAGGGAACAGCAAGGACCAAGGGCCTGGGGTGGGAGCAGCTTGGAGTTTACAGAGCCTATAAAGTACCATACTCAGCTGCTGTGCCTCAACCCTCCACAGTAACATCTGTTCCCTGCTCGGATCCCCAGGGGTCCCTGTTCTATGTACACCCAAGCCCACCCATGTGCCTTTCCTCCAGCAGCCAGCATCTATAGCTCTCCTTCCAAAGGCCATCCTCAGGGTACTGAAGCCACTTTGCACACAGAGGCAGAAAGCAGCATGTGTCTGGGGGATCAACATTCCCCCCACCCTTGCCCTGCAGCCTGTAACCAGGGTCTGGTGGGTGGGGGCAAATATTGAGGAATAACTTACTTTCCGGATCCCCTGAGGGGTGAGGCTGGGGCCACCCACTGCAGGACTTTAGCTCGACGCCTTGCTCTCTGCTTGCTTCCCTGCCTTTCCTATCTTGCTTCACTCATTCCCTTAGCAATCTCCCCTGGGAACAGTTCCTTAATAAGTCACTTACATGTGACTAAGACAATCACATAATGGGTTGAGTTGCAGCAATGTACAGTATATAGTGATAAGGACATCTGCAGAATATCATTTTACATTTTCTAAATGATGCAGACAAGTGCAGAGTTGACTCTCTGTTGAGTTAAACGTCCAGATGATGCTACACCCTCCACATTCTAACCCACACCCCAGCACTCCAGGATCTCAAATCAGGGACAGAATGAAGGCCTGTGGCCTGTGGTTCCAAGCTCAAGGCACTGACTCCTGGCATCAGGGAGAGGACAGTCCATTCTGGAAAGTGGACTTGGATAGATCTTCAATAAGATGGGAGCTGAAGCACTCTTTCCCAATTCTGACACTGTCCACAGCCTTAAGAGACTCTGTGCCTCAACCATGCCAGGCTGACAGTCGAAGCCTGGGACAAAGCTACCTCCTCCCATCCCTGAGACCCTCCTTGCCCCAGGTGCAGACAAACCCTGTTTGGCAAAGGCCTCACTCTCCATCCCTGGAAAGCCCAGTTCAGCACCTTCATTCCTTGATTTGTCCCACAGACATTTATGAGGCACTCACATGTGTCTGATGCTAGGGACATGGAGGCACAGCCCATGAGTCCCAACCACACCCAACTGGCAGAAGTCACATAAGGTAAGATGCTCAGAATTCTGCAGGTGCCTTTGTGAAAGGAGTGTCTGCCCCAGGGATCCCATCAGCTTTAAGCATGAGCTGTGTGCCAACTAGGGACCCTTGAGGTCAGTTATTCCAATAATAGCTGTGCGTCCCCTTTTCAGTGTGACCTTGCCACTCCTCCCATCCAGGCATGGAGTCTCTTTCCCTGTTCCTGAATCTGGGCTGGCCTGATATATTAGTTTGCTATGCTCTACCACTAATTGCTTAAAGCAATACCCCTTTATCGTTTCAGTTTCTGTGGGTCAGAAGTCCAGGCACAGCTTCACTGGAGTCTCTCCTCAGGGTCTCACAGGCTGAAATCCAGGTGTCAGCTGGCGCCACATCCTCATCTGAAAACTCAGGGTTCTCCTCCAAGCTCAGTGGCTAGTCACAGAATTCAGATCCCTGTGATTGTAGGACTGCGGTCCCCAGCTCCTGGAAACCACCCACCACCATTCCTGCCGCATGGCCCCCTCCACGACATGGCAGCTCTTGCCTCTTCGAAGTCAACAGGAGAGTGATTCTGCTGCTTCCAACCTTTCCCCTTGGGAGAGGCCTGGACTGTCTTTCAAAAGCTCACCTGATTAGGTTAGACCAAGATAAACTCCCTTTTGAATAAGTAAAAGTCAACTGAAAGGACCTTAATGATGTCTACAAAACCCTGTTTGTTTGTTTTTGTTTTTGAGACAGAGTCTTGCTCTGTCGCCCAGGCTACAGTGCAGTGGCACAATCTTGGCTTACTGCAACCTCCGTCTCCCAGGTTCGAGTGATTCTCCTGCCTCAGCTTCCCGAGTAGCTGGGATTACAGGTGTCCACCACCACGCCCGGATAATTTTTGTATTTTTAGTAGAGATGGGGTTTCACCATATCGGCCAGGCTGGTCTCAAACTCCCGACCTCAGGTGATCCACCCACCTTGGCCTACCAAAGTGCTGGGATTACAGGCAGGAGCCACCACGCCCAGCCTGTTTAATCAATATAACCTAATCATGGGAGCAAAATCCCAACACATTCCTTAAGTCCCTCTCATGCTCAAAGGGAGGGGATTATATAGGGCATGTACACGGGGTTGGGGGAGGCAGGAACCTTGGTGGCCTTGAAATCTGCTCACCATACCTTGTGACTTGCTTTGACCAATAGAATGCAGTGGGAGCAACGTTGTGTAACTTCCAAGGCAAGACCTTAAGAGGCTTTGTGTGTCTCTCACCTTATGTGACTCCTGGAACCACGTAAGGAAGCTTAAACTAGACTATGAATGATGAGAGACCAGGAGGAGAGAGAAGCCCAGCCAGCATCCAGTACTATCACTCCAGACGTATGCGTGAAGCCTTGGCCTTGTCTGTGACTGTGGCCACACCAGTTACCCTACACAAGAGCAGGAAAGAGGACCATCCAAGGTGCCCGTCAAACACAGAATCATGAGAGATAATAGATTATTGCGTTTTAAGCCACTAAATTTTTGTTTGTTGTACTATAGACTTTTTTTGATGAAAGGAAGGTAAGTCTCAGGACCCCCAAATCACGAAGCCGAAAAGGAAGTTGTTGGCTGGGCGCAGTGGCTCACGCCTGTAATCCCAGCACTTTGGGAGGCCGAGGCGGGTGGATCACAAGGTCAGGAGATTGAGACCATCCTGGCTAACACGGTGAAACCCCATTTCTACTAAAAATACAAAAAATTAGCCGGGCGTGGCAGTGGGTACCTGTAGTCCCAGCTACTCGAGAGGCTGAGGCAGGAGAATGGCGTGAACCCGGGAGGCAGAGCTTGCAATGAGCTGAGATCGCGCCACTGCACTCCAGCCTGGGCGACAGAGTGAGACTCCATCTCAAAAAAAGAAAGAAAGAAAGTTGTTGCCTTTCTTGGGGTTGAAAATTGAACCCCAAAAATCACTAAGTCAAGCTGGGGACTGCATCAGGTAAACTTGGCTCCCATTTTTTCCCTAAATAAGATAGCTACAAAGATTAAAAAACTACATATCTCCTTCACAGTTTGCCCCCAAGGAATTTCCATGTGGGCCTCAAGATCTTCACCCTGAAACCGCTGTGTTGAATTTCGCCTTGGCAATGTAAATTGATAGTTTATCTTCACAGATGGTGGGACAAGGACAGAACTCAAAGCCACCCCTCTTCTCACCTGAGACGAATGCATATTTGATTGCTTCCTCTGGCCTGTCGCTTATGTAAAAACGCAGATTCAGTGAGACAGGCTGAGGCATAAGTGACTCTTCCTCTACCCCTCCTCACATGTAAATTGTGTATTCAGTGAAAGGCTGATCAGACTCAAAATAATACAACCTTTTGTCTCTTATCTAACTATGACCTGGAAACCCTCACTTCAAGTTGTCCCGTCTTTCCAGACTGAACCCCACGTACATCTTAAATGTGCTGATTGGGCCGGGCACAGTGGTTCACGCCTGTAATCCCAGCACTTTGGGAGGCCGAGGCAGGCAGATCACGAGGTCAGGAGATCGAGACCATCCTGGCTAACACGGTGAAACCCCGTCTCTACTAAAAATACAAAAAATTAGCCGGGCGAGGTGGCAGACACCTGTAGTCCCAGCTACTTGAGAGGCTGAGGCAGGAGAATGGCATGAACCCGGGAAGCGGAGCTTGCAGTGAGCGGAGATCGCGCCACTGCACTCCAGCCTGGGCGACAGAGCGAGACTCCGTCTCAAAAAAAAAAAAAAAAAAAAGTGCTGATTGATGTCTCATATCTCCCTAAAATGTATAAAACCAAGCTACACCCCTATCACCTTGGGTACATGTCATCAGGACCTCCTGAGGCTGTGTCCCAGGCACGTCCTTAACCTTGGCAAAATAAACTTTCTAAATTGATTGACATTTGTCTCATATAGTTTTGGTTCACAATTCCATAGGAAACTGATTTGCCGTCTGTCTGGGCAACAAGTCCCACAGGCTAAGAGATAAATTTTTTTCCTTCATGATGTTCTACCAAACCTCAGAACTACAGACTGTCAGAGGTAGAGGGGATTTTTTTCTCATAGCATAGAGACTATCTTCTCCAGGGGCTCATAAACAAGGGAAGGGCATGTGAGAGGTCCATAAATCTCTCCGAAATTTTGGAATGACTTGAAAAGAACAGATTTTCAAAACAGTCACCTGCAGCTGGTCGCAGTGGCTCACGCCTGTAATCCCAGCACTGTGAGAGGCCAAGGCGGGCAGATCACGAGGTCAGGAGTTTGAGACCAGTCTGGCCAACGTAGTGAAACCCTGTCTCTACTAAAAATACAAAAATTAGCCTGGCATGGTGGCATGTGCCTATAGTCCCAGCTACTCAGGAGGCCAAGGCAGGACAAATCACTTGAACCTGGGAGGCGGAGGTTGTAGTGAGCCAAGATACACCACTGCACTCCAGCCTGGGCAACAAAGCGAGACTCCATCTCCAAAAAAAAAAAAAAACAAAGTCATCTGCCAAAAAATGTCATAGAGCACTAAAAAGGGCCAGTTCCTCCCCCATTTTTGAAGTTGAAAAACTAAGATCCAGAGAGGAGAAAAGGACTTGGACAACATCATATGCTTACCAAAAGAAAAGGGACCCAAGCCTGGCTGCCCGCATTCCCACTTCATCTGATCATGTCCCTCCTCTACTCAAAACTCCCTCACACTTCCCACTGCCCGAGGCAAAGTCCAAACCTATCCAGCATTCAAGGCGCTTCCCAAGTTAGGCCCAACCCATCTTTCCACCGCCATCCTCTGCCGTACTGCACCAACCCAGGCCATAGCAGACTTCTTTCCCATCCCCAAAACACACTCTCAGGCTCTGATGTGTTCTGTTGTTCAAGCTGACACATCCACCCAGGACACCCTTCCCATTCTTCACTCATAGGCCAATTCCCATTTGTCTTTCCAGCCCCAAATCAGAGGTCTCCACCTCTGAGAAGGCCTCCCAGTCTCACCTCCAGGCAGTAGGTTGCTCCCCCATGTCCACCCCCAAGACATCCTGTTCAGACTCTTATGGTAAGCTTACAATGCCTCCCCCAAAGATGTCCATGACCTAGCCCCCAGAACCTGTGGATAGGATACCTTACTTACCATCCACGTTACCCTATGGTAAGAGGGTCTTTGCAGATCTGATTAAGTTAAGGAGGTTGAGATGGAAAGATCATTCTCAATTATTTGGGCAGACCCAATGTAATCACAAGCGTCCTTATAAGAAAGAGGCAGAAGCCAGATGCGGTAGCTCACGCCTGTAATCCCAGTACTTTGGGAGGCTGAGGCGGGCGGATTACTTGAGGTCAGGAGTTCGAGACCAGCCTGGCTAACATGGTGAAATCCCCATCTCTATTAAATACAAAAATTAGCCGGGTGTGGTGGCGTATGCCTGTAATCCCAGCTGCTCGGGAGGCTGAGACAGGGAGAATTGTTTGAACCCGGGAGGCAGAGGTTGCAGTGAGCCGAGATTGTGCCACTGCACTCCCGCCTGGGTGACAGAACAAGACTCCATATCAAAAACAAAACGAAACAAAAAACAAAAAGAAAAAGAAAAGAAAAAGAAAGAAAGAGGCAGGAAGTGAGCAAAGGGATCGTAGAAACAGAGATTTGAGTGATGAAGTCATGAGCCAAGAAATGCCAGCAACATTTAGAAGCTGGATGAGGCATGGAACAGACACTCTCCTCCAGCCTCCGAAAAGGGGCCAGCCCTAAGGATACCTTCACTTGGGCCCAGTAACACTGATTTGGGACTTCCCACCTCCAGAGTCATTAGATAACAAATTTGAGTCATTTTAAGCCACTGAGCTTGTGTTAATTTGTGACAGCAGCAACACGAAACTCCTACACTTTTATTCTAGCATTAGTCACACTGTGCCTTTCTCACTCCACTGAGAACTCAGCCTGGGGCGCTTTTGTTTCCTGATGGTTTAACACAAAGCCTGGTGCTTCACAAGGGCTCACAAACACTGCTGAATGAATCAACAAGTGGACTCACCTGCTTCATCGCCCGCATGTCTCCCTCAGCCCAAACACACACACTCTCATACCCACTCCACTCGCCTGCCCATCCACCACCACCCACATCTCCCAGGAGGACATTTCTATTTTTACCACAGCAGCTCACCTTGGGCTGGCCAGCAAATAGGTGTTTCCCTAGAACACACTTATTTTAAGTGAGGAGAGGGATTTCTTTCAAGGTAGTAGTTGGACAAATCTGCCAGGAGGAAAAGACTAACATTTTGATATGGTGGATTTGAAACCCAAGAATTGGCATCGTAGCACAGAAGTGTAAAAATCTTTCCTAATGAGCCATTGATGTTCACAAGATACAACCCTGACTCTTCACAATCCCCACTCCTCCCAACCCCCTCTCAACCCCAAGGTGGTTACTGGAAGGATGGGGAAATCTGTATTTAATGACACTGAAAGATGTCCACTTTATAGCATTAAGGGAGAAAAGCAGATTCCAGAACAGTGTGAATAGCGTGATCCCATTTTGTTAAAAAATCAAATCTACAGACAATGTGTATGTATATACATATACATACACAGACGTACACAGGTGTATGTAAGTTCATGTAGGCATAAAGCAGAGGCTGGAAGATTGGTGAAGATGTTAACAATGGTTTTATGGGAGTTATGGACAGTTGCTTTTTTATCTGTATTTTTAAAAATTGTTTTACAAAGAACAAGACTACTAACATAATGGGAAATACAGTCCAAGTAATTTCAACATTTAAAAAGTGGAGCGTTTTGCGCGGCAGGGCTATTTTTCGGGACAGCCCCAGCTCGATTCCTCGCCCCTCCCCAAGTAGGAAGCTGGGGTCTGGGCTCCCCAGAGCAATGGCGGAAGCTTCGCGCAGCTGCGGGCGGGGAGAGGGACGCGGCCGGGTCGGGGGGCCGGGAGGGGTGCTGGGAATCGGAAAACACAGATATGACCGCGAAGGCGGCTTCTACCGAATAACCAGATGATGACCCGCTGTGGGCCCAAGGTGGGGTGCAGGGAGACCCGTTCCTGCCCGCGGTCCCTCTCCCTCCCTCACTGCCACACCGGACCCGCCGAGTCCTCCCCGGTCTCCCGGGCGAGGGCAGGTGTCGCCCGAGACCCCGGCTGCAGTCAGATGCCCACGGTCACCCAGGCCTTCCTCGGCCCCATTCGCTGCACACCCCTTTCCTGCGGTGGCGTTTTTGTTTTAACTCTTCTGAACTGGTTACAAAACCACACTCCCACGAATACATAAATAATGGATGGGGGGCGATGTTTTAAAGAAATTCCCGCAAGGCCTGGCAAGGCAACAGCAACTGCATTTCTGCTGCATCATTTTTAACTGTTTGCAGGCTACTGCGGGAGACGCGCGTTGGCGGAGAGACTCCGGCTCCACAGCCCTTCTCCGCCTGGGGCCTGGCGAGACTCGCGTGGGGATTAAGAGGCGAGGAGAGGGTGTCAGCGATCGGGCGCCAGCAAGATGGGGGAGGGGGTTATAAGCGTAAGGCCGCAGCGTCCCCACAAGCCGGGTACCCATCGGGTCCGCCGGCAGCTGCTCCCTCCGCCGACGCGGCTCCTTTAAGAGCCAGCGCGCGCCCCCGCCCCGCTAGCGCCGACTTTCCCTAGCAACCGCCCCGGGAGAGGGGGAGGTCCTGGCAACCGCGCGCCGGCCGCGAGGATCACGTGACGGCCCGCAGCTGGAACGCGAGCGCGCGCCCCGCCGCGCTCCCGCCCGCCGGGGCCTGGGCGCTGCGGCGCGTGCGCGAGCGGTGCCGCACCGGCCGCGGGCGCAGGGAGTATTATGGGCTGTGGGTGCCGCTGAGCAAGATGGAGCTGTCTGCAGTGGGCGAGCGGGTCTTCGCGGCCGAATCCATCATCAAACGGCGGATCCGAAAGGTGAGCCGCCGCCCGGGGCGGGCCGCCGCTGTCCGCAGCCGGAGCCGGGGCCGGGAGCCCTCGGGGCGAAGCGGTCCCGCTAGCCCGGCTCCCTCGCCCAGCCCCGCGCCGCCGCCTCCTCGCGTCCCCGCATCCTCCCCACCCCCACCCCCGTTTTTCTCCCCTCTATTTTTCAGGGACGCATCGAGTACCTGGTGAAATGGAAGGGGTGGGCGATCAAGTGAGTGTCGCGGGGTCCGGGGGCGTCGCGGGAGGGGAGGCAGCGGGCACCGGGGCCTGGGGTGGGGGTGCGCGCGCTTGCTCTCGCCGCGTGCCTGTCCCTCTCTGGTCTTCATCCTGATTTTGAGCGTTTGTGACTCGGCAGGTACAGCACTTGGGAGCCCGAGGAGAACATCCTGGACTCGCGGCTCATTGCAGCCTTCGAGCAAAAGTGAGTTGTTGGGGAAGCTGGCAGGGGCGGCGAGGCCGAGGCTCGGCTGGGGCGCCGCGCGGGGAAGCGGGAGAGCCGGGGAGGGCATCGCGGAGTGGGGCCCGGGAAGGGGCTCTTTTTAACCTCTGGTGTTTTTCGGCCGCAGGGAGAGGGAGCGTGAGCTGTATGGGCCCAAGAAGAGAGGACCCAAACCCAAAACTTTCCTTCTGAAGGTAACCTGGCCCAGCCCCAGCAGCATCCCCTTCTCGGGCCCCCAGCCCCGGCACAGCACGGGGCCTGGAAGGGAGGGACAGATACGCGGCTGCCCAACCGGGCGGGCCTTTCCAGAGGGGCCCCAGCTGGGCAGGGGGTGGTTGTGAGCACCCCCAGAAGCCCCTGATGGCAAGCCTCAGCCAGCTTCACCTTCAACAAGAGGGTCCTGGGACTGGGGATAATCTTCCCTGTTGAAACCAGGGTCTGGGGGTGCCTTTAGGGCTCCAGGAAAGGGGGTGGCTGAGGAAGGTGGGGGATGCCCATGGGAAGGAGGCATTTGTTTGAGCTGTTATGACTGTGCTGGGAGTTGGAACCCAGGGGGAGAGTGAGTGGGGTCCCACCTCCTGTCAGGGAACAAGGAGAGGATTGGGGGACCACCTGCCTCCCTTTCCCCAGCTTCCCCCGTTCCCTGTCTTTCAGGATTTGTTCTTCATGGCTCCCCTCCTTTCTTGGGGATCCAACTTGAATTTGACCTCAAAATCACTTCCCTTTGAATTTATCACCCAGGCTGGGCCACTAACTTTAGGGCTCTGAGCCTCAGTTTTCCCCCACTCCCGGCCATTTCTGGAGGATGAGGATGTGGGAGTAAGAGCATAGCATATTAGCCTCTGCTAGGGAGGGAAGAACTTCCAGAGGAAGCCATCTTGGAGGATTTGAGTTTTTATTTTATTTTGACAAGAAAAAACAGAGTCTGGGAAAGGAAGGGCAAGATGGCCCTAGGTGGCAGGCAAGGCTGCAGGTGGAACTCACTGGGCCACCTGTCTCGCTGTAGTGCTACACATGCCTCAGGGCCCCCTCCCACCCGACAGCTGGCGACTTTGTGGGAGGACTCTTTTTTGGAGAAGAGAAGCAGAAGTGAAAGAAATGTGGGTTTCCAGAATTTCATATTTTTATAAACCCCACCCTCAAGCGACGCACATCCTAGGGGATCCAGGGAGTAACCTTAACCCTGATGCTTCTCCTGGGGAGGGATGGGCGGAGCAGCTGGAAGGCTGATGGGCTGTGTGACAGTCTCTCAGTGCAGCTGGGGCACCCTCTAGCGGTGAAGCGAGTATGACCATGAACATTGATAACACAAAACGCCTTTTTTCTTGATAGTTCTTTTGGTTCCTGAGCTGGCTGTGGGCCTAATACAGGGCTGAGCCCTCAACAGTCCAAGAAGTGGGGAGTATTATCCCCATTTCACAGATAAAAAATCAAGGCCCAGGAAGGGAAAGTGACTTACCCGAGGTCCAGCATCCTGGCTTCATCCTGTCTCCTTTTCTTCATCTTGTGCCTTGAGGAGTCCATGTCAGGTTAAGGGGGAATGGCAGATACACACAGGAAACTATGGAGGCTGTAGAGTTGGCGTGGCAGGGGATAGAGATGCAGATAGGAGAACTTTTTTATCTGGACCCTAAGAAACAGGTAGCCTGAGAGAGATGTGGATATTTGTGAGGGGCTATGGAGATTAGCTTGGGCCGAATACATTGCTCTGGGACTCCGTGGGAGGTAGTATGGCAGTCAGCAAATTACACTCCGCGCTTTCTGCCAGGAACTACTGTGAGGCAAACAGGAGCCCACGAGATAGCTTCCATCCCCCATTTTACGCATGGGGAAACGGGGTCAGAGGTGTCCAGTAACTTGCCCACAGACATGGGGAGAGGCCAAGGTACAGTTCATGCCATCTACACCATCTACAGTGCATGCCAAGCCCACAGAGCTATGCCTGTCACCTGGTCAGGGTGCAATAACCATGTTGGCTACAGTTATTTTTAATTTACCAGGCAGACCCAAGTCCCCGATTTCAAGGAGTTCTCCATGTGGGGAGGAAGAGGAGGGGTGAACCCTTTAAAAAATAATAATATAGAGGCCGGGCGCGGTGGCTCAAGCCTGTAATCCCAGCACTTTGGGAGGCCGAGACGGGCGGATCACGAGGTCAGGAGATCGAGACCATCCTGGCTAACACGGTGAAACCCCGTCTCTACTAAAAAATACAAAAAACTAGCCGGGCGAAGTGGCGGGCGCCTGTGGTCCCAGCTACTCGGGAGGCTGAGGCAGGAGAATGGCGTGAACCCGGGAGGCGGAGCTTGCAGTGAGCTGAGATCCGGCCACCGCACTCCAGCCTGGGCGACAGAGCCAGACTCAGTCTCAAAAAAAAAAAAAAAATAATAATAATAATAATAATAATATATAGAAAGTATAAAGTAAGAAATAACAATGTATGCCAAGCATACATTGGAACAAGATCACTGCTTATAAGTCCACCACCCATAGGTAGGTCTGTTCAGTTATTTGCTGCATGCCAGGCAGTGTGCTGAGCAGGTGCCATGTACTCTCTGATCATCACAGGAGTGCCTGAAGTAGGCCCTATGATGGTCGAGCAGATAAGGAAAGGAGACTCACTGAGCCAGGGTTTCTTTCCGGGCCTGCTGTTTGCCCACACTCTTTGCCCCTCCCCCAGGGACAGTCCATCACCACTGGACTCTTGGAAGCATAATTGCAGAAGTCAGGAAGCTCAGGCAGCTTGCAGAAGGAGTAAACACTTAACTTTCTGCGAGTCAGAAAGTGTGGGGATGCACCTGCAGAATGTCTGCCTACCATGCCGAAAAAGTCGGGGCTTTTCCCTGCCTTTGTGTGGGAAGGGGTGTGAGGGGCCCGATCCCTGGGAGCTGGGCTGGCAGCATTGGCATGGGCAGGCCCGGCTTCATGTGCTGCCACCTAGTGGCGGAAGGGACTGTTAACCAAGCAGCCCCAGGAGGCCCCAGCCTGGGCTGGGAGGACCACGTGGAGTCACAGTCCCTTCTCCCATGGGGTTGAAGGCCACGTTCTAAATGAAGACATCTTGCTTAGCCAACAAATAAGCCAGCGAACACCTCTCCTGGGAGTTGTGGTCCAGTGTAATCTAGTCTTGTCTGAGGGGCATATGGGCTACCTGCAGGTACTAGTTAAGCATCCAGTGTTGTGGGGAGTGGGAGGTAGAGAGACCTCACAACAGATCCCACCTTCAAGGACCTCACAGACCAACCATGGGGACATGGCCTTCCTCTCGGTCCCAACCATCTCCCACCTAGATTGAGGGCAGCCATCACCTAACAAGCCTCCCTTCCCCAGTAGGAGCCAGAGAATCTGTAAAACCCACGCCCCTTGTGGCACCCCCCACACACCCCAGCCTCTGTCCCCAGCCCTTGCTTTCAGTCCTGTGACTCCTTGCCATATTCTCACACCACTGAGACCTTGCCCACAGGACTCTCTGCCTCTACCATCTGTCTGTCTGAGCAGGGCACCAGGGCCTCTGGAACTGTCTGGGGTGCAGTCAGGTCTCAGTAAGGACCAGGATTTTCTCCTACTTAGGTGTCAGGGCCAGCTTTGATGTTTCATTCTTCAAGCCTGGGGTCTGTACTTCTCTGGGCTCTGTGGTTCTTTTGCTGCACCAAATCACTTCCTGTTCCTGCTGCCCACCATCCTCCCTGTGATAGAGCAGCTCTCCAGGAGAGTCTGTGTGTGCAGCTGTAACCCCAAGCAGCTGGTGCCTGATGTGTCAGTTCCTTCCTTAGTAAAGAAAGGACTGGCCATGCAGACAGCTTACATCACCTTACGAGTCCCTTAGCCTTTCTCCATTTAGTGGCATCTGACAACGGGTGGGTTGGACTGGAACCTGGGGTCTCTTGAGAGCCCTGCGGCTTTAGAGAGATT
Organism: Theropithecus gelada; assembly: GCF_003255815.1. Taxonomy (NCBI): domain Eukaryota; kingdom Metazoa; phylum Chordata; class Mammalia; order Primates; family Cercopithecidae; genus Theropithecus; species Theropithecus gelada. The sequence continues at coordinate 11,711,549 of NC_037678.1, forward strand.
TCATGCCTGGAAGGACAGCTGGAAGGACAGGCCTAGGAGCTTGGGGCAGTATTCCTGGCTGCCCACGACCTCTGCACCACCATCCTGCCCCAGACCATCTTGGCACAGAGAATAGGGAGTGGTCAGGCCCACCTCTAGGCCTGTCCCCCCCAAACTCACGTCTGACCAGGTTGGGTTCCAGCCCAGGCTTTGGGGTGCAGGATTGGATTGCATTGGCACCAGTTCACTCTGAGCCAGGCACTGGGCAGACAAGTAAATGAGACCCATCCAGGGAAGTGTGGTGGCTGAGGTGCTGCCAGCTAAGGAGGCAGGCTGGAGCCGGAGGTCAGCCTGCTCACAGGTGAGAGAGTACGGAGCACCGGGGACATGGTGGCTCAGCAGGACTGGGTGCGGCGGAGCAGGGAGGACCCACCTCCTCCTTTTGGTCACCAGGAATGAGTCCGTGGAGGAGTCCCCGCTTGGGCTGGATCTGGCACAGAGCAGGGGTTTGGCAGGGGCTTCTGAGCAAAGGGCTGCCCTCCCAACACTGTGTCCCAGTTGTCCATACTCCCCTGTGTCAGCAAGGGCAGCCATGGAGTGGCCCAGGGCCCTCTGTGGAGCTTGCAGTGGTGGTGGGTTGTAGAAAAAAACACAGTTTTGGAATTGGGCCTGGACAAGGGTGTCCTGACTCAGACCTTGGAGTCGGAGGCAAATTGATTCATCTCTGAACCTCTGTTTCCTTTTCTAAGTCGAGGTCATGAAGACCAGTGATTCTCTTGCATGGTCTTGAGATCATTGGCTGAGAGGCTCTACTTAGGGCTGGCTGGCGCAGGGACATCCAGGGGAGGTCAGCGGGCAGCTCTGAGGTCCCACCCACCCCTCCCTCTGCCCGCAGGCGCGGGCCCAGGCCGAGGCCCTCCGCATCAGTGATGTGCATTTCTCTGTCAAGCCGACTGCCAGTGCTTCCTCGCCCAAGCTGCACTCCAGCGCAGCAGTGCACCGGCTCAAGAAGGACATCCGCCGCTGCCACCGCATGTCCCGCCGTCCCCTGCCCCGCCCGGACCCGCAGGGGGGCAGCCCCGGCCTGCGCCCGCCCATCTCGCCCTTCTCGGAGACGGTGCGCATCATCAACCGTAAGGTGAAGCCGCGGGAGCCCAAGCGGAACCGCATCATCCTGAACCTGAAGGTGATCGACAAGGGCGCTGGCGGCGGGGGCACCGGGCAGGGGGCTGGGGCGCTGGCCCGCCCCAAAGTCCCCTCGCGGAACCGCGTTATCGGCAAGAGCAAGAAGTTCAGTGAGAGCGTCCTGCGCACCCAGATCCGCCACATGAAGTTCGGCGCCTTTGCGCTGTACAAGCCCCCGTCCGCCCCCCTGGCTGCCCCGCCCGCCCCCCTGGCTGCCCCGCCCGCCGGCAAGGCTGATGCCTCAGCCCCGGGCCCTGGGCTGCTCCTGGCCGCTCCCGCCACCCCCTACGACGCCCGCAGTTCCGGCTCCTCCGGCTGCCCCTCACCTGCACCACAGTCCTCTGACCCCGACGACACGCCCCCTAAGCTCCTCCCCGAGACCGTGAGCCCGTCCGCCCCCAGCTGGCGCGAGCCGGAGGTGCTCGACCTGTCCCTCCCTCCCGAGTCGGCAGCCACCAGCAAGCGGGCACCGCCCGAGGTCACAGCTGCTGCCGGCCCGGCGCCTCCCACGGCCCCTGAGCCCGCCGGTGCCTCCTCCGAGCCCGAGGCTGGGGACTGGCGCCCCGAGATGTCACCCTGCTCCAATGTGGTCGTCACCGATGTCACCAGCAACCTCCTGACGGTCACAATCAAGGAATTCTGCAACCCTGAGGATTTCGAGAAGGTGGCTGCTGGGGTAGCAGGCGCCGCTGGGGGTGGTGGCAGCAGTGGGGCGAGCAAGTGAGGGGGTTCCACCAAGGAGGGGGGCTTGGGGGGACCCTCCTGCCCGAAGTCATACTCTTGCTCCCACCCCGCCCTTGCCCCCAGCCCTCTCTCCCTGTGCTTTGCTTGTTTCAAATGGCTCGGTGTTGACCCAGGGATGGGGCTGGGTAGTTGGGGTCCCAGAAAACTAGGGGGTAGGGGCCACCCTGGAATGGGGCAGGGGAAGGGCACACCCCCTGCCCATGCATGGTAGGGCCCACTGGGTGGTTTCTGGAAAGCCCCAGAACCTACGGTTCCTCTGCCCCTTCCACATCCCACCCCTCTCTCTAGCTTGCTTCCTGCTCTCCTGTGCGGCGTCTGATTTCTCGGTGCTAACCTGGCAGCTGTGGGGCCCTTAGGAGACCCCCACTGAGGGTGGGCACAGTCCCTTTCCTTCCTGCAGATGCCTAGGCAGGAGGAGGGCTTCCTGCCTGTTTGGCAAAGCCCCAGGCAGAGGCCGAGGATGAGGCCAGACTCGGCTCCTCCCTCCACATCAGCCAGGGCATCAGAAGTTGGGCCAGGGCGGGGTCTTCCCTGCTCGATTTTGGATGAGGCCTAAGTAGACCCCCTATGCCCTGCCTCAGCCCTGTCTTTTTCCTAACCCCCTCAACGGTGGGAGGAACTGGCAGAGGGTGCGCCTGGCCGCAGCCTCCCAGCATCTAAAGGCCTCTTCAGTTCTTGACCAAAGGTGCTACGAGAACCTGCCGTGGAAACTTCAGTTGTGCGTCCGCCCTACTTGCCGTGTTTGTCCGTGGGTTCATACGTGCATTGGGTGCTAGGCCCCAGGCTGCCAGGTGGCATCCTTTACAGTTCCTTTGAACAGGGGCATTGAAGGCCTGGACCGCTCCTCGCCTCAGTAGGGCTGGGGACCAGGCTTGGGTCTGGAGGTTTGCTGTGGAAGTCACCAGGCCTCTCCTCCTGGCCCAGGTGTGCTGGGGGCACCATGCCCCCTACTCCTCTGCCCTCCTCGGGGTGGTCAGCCCAACCTGTCGGACCTTCACATCATGGTGGGGACCGAGATAGAGAGGGAGACCCCCTTCCAAGCTCCCCCTTCCTCCCGGTGTTTGGGGAGGACCCCGAAGAATCCATTCCCGAGGGCCTCCCAGCTTCTCCCCGCCCCTCTTTTGCTTCTGACCACGGAGGCTTTCTCATAGCCCAGCCTGCCTGAAGCAAGGAGCCTCCAGTGTCCTGGGCAGCTTCTGTTTCCCTCTGCTGCCAGGGAGCTGAGGCACCCGTGCCAGTGGCAGAGGGCACAGCCCCAGCCTTAGGCCAGGACCTGGGAGGGCAGGCAGGCAAAGGCGAGACCAGAGGGGCTGTGTTCTCCAGAAGAATGAGGGTGTTGGTCCCAGGATTGGGACCAGGTGCCCCACTGGCCAGCCCTGGGCCACTTCCCGGGTCTCCGTTGTGCATGGGTGGCATGTTCCAGGCGTGACTGGAGCTGGCTTCCTGGCTGTGCTGCCTTGGGCCCCTCCCTCAGAAGCACGTTGGCAGGAGGCCAATCAGAACCCGAGCGCCTTTGGTCCTAAGAATGGGAGGTCGCCTTCCTTCCCAATCTCCCTGCCAGGGCCCGAAGTGTGGCCCTAGCCCTCCCCTCCCCGGGATACAGAACGGGGACCCTCGCAGGGTCGGGGCGGAGGCTGATCCTCCTCAGCCCTCCCTGCCCTGCCCTGTGTGTTGGCTTTGTGGCCGTCCAAGTGCCAATTGGCTTTTCCCCCAAATAAGGGCTGGTATTTCTCCTCTGTCCTTGGAGGTGATTTCCCCCTGGCCCCCTCCCCTAGGTGAATGATCACCTGGGTGCCAGTTACAGGTGTTTCCAGAGACCATAGAAATGTGTTTTCCTGAGAGTTCGTGTCATTCGTGACTTTTTTGTAAAGAAGTTGTGTTTTCAGAGGTGATTTTATGACAGGAAAGTGAAAGAATTAGTTTTGCAAAAAAACAAAAACAAAAAAAGAGGAAAAAAAAGAAATAGAAAAAAAATATTATGGGATTCCTATGGGGGGGGTGGGGGGAGAAAGAGATATTTAAGAAAAAATAGTAACGCAGTGATTGCACAGGTGAGGTGGCAATGTCAGGATGGGGCAGAGGCCTGGACCCAGCTGGCAGGTTCCCTGGCATTGCAGGCACTGTGGAGAGGGCCTGGACCCAGATCTCCACACCCATGCTTGTTCAAAGGGAAGGACAACAGCGGGTCCCTGGGGAGCTAACCCAAGCTGCAGGCCCCGGCAAGCTGAGGTTTGGGAGGGTAGGGTTGTCACTGGTGATTTTCTCCAGGGGGCTGGTGAGTGGGCGGTTTGGTTTCTTGCTCCCTTCTGTTGCTTTGCCAGTCGTTGGGCCATCTGGTCCCTACCACCGCCACCATGTGGGGGAGACTTCCCTCCCCACAGGTCACTCTAAAGCCCACGACCTCTCTGAGCCTCCCTAGCCTGAAAGGGGATGCAGGCTTCAGGAGGCAAGAAGCTGGGCTCTGGGGGTGGCTGGGGAGAGGGAATGCATTTCCCTTGCCACAGGTAGTCTGCTTCTGCTGGCCTGAGCTCCAAGCAGAGCAGCCCAGGCCGGCCTTGGTGCATGAAGAGGCACCAGGCATACCGCCTTGAGGTGGGCAGTGCCCCTGGGGACCCAAGTGGTTGGAACCGAGGGTGAGCGGAGGCCTCCGTCCTGCCCTCTCTAGTAACCCCGCCCCCCACACACTTGCTCCAATCGGCCTCCCTTGGGAGATCGGCCTCGATGGGCCCCTCCTCCACCCTTGCTGCTTTCCATTTGCCTAATTACCAAGCAGAAGTTGCAATCTGGTTTGCTTTATTTTTGTATGTGAAATAACCCCCAAAGCCCAATCTCCCATGTTCAATATTGGTTGGGGCATCCGCCATCTCCCCTTAAGTGCACCCCCTCCCCACCCAAGTATCATAGGAAACAGGTGAGGTCTGGTGTCTCTGGTTTGAGACGGTAAGTTGGGACCCATCCCTGTCTCAGTCCCCACTCTGACCTTTAGTTTGCCCTTCTGCAAAATGGGTATATTGGGCAGCAAGGCCTCTTCAGAAAGCACTGCTGGTGTCAGAGCAGCTGCCCAGTACCAGGTGGGGGTCAAGGTTGCTGGTACTGGGGCCCCCAGCTGCCTACAACCCTTCTTTGTTCTCACCCTGCAAAGGGGTCAAGGTCAAAATGAGCCTCATCCTTCCTGTAATCTGGGAAGAGGTGATGATCAAGTCCCCAACTTCAGTGTGAGGGACAGAGTTGGGGGGATGGCCCCTTTTCAAAGAAGTGGAAATAGTTTTGGAGAAGTGCAGCTGCTTCACTGGGGGAATGCGGCAGGGACTAGGGCCCAGGATGCCTCGGCCTGTGGGGAAAGCCCTTTAAAAGGCAGGGCCCAGGCCCTGGAGCCAGCACAAGACTGGCAGCGAGCCCCTGAGCCAGGAGGTCCTGGAGGAGAGCCAGGCCGGTGGGCCTGCCCGAGGCTGGAGGGTCAGCCCCAATGGGGAGCTGGGTTGGCCAGGGAGCAGGGCTGCTACCAGCCTCTCTGGCCTCTGGGGACCCAAGAGGACACATCCTCACTTTGCCCACTTTTCTGTGTCATTTTGTTGTTTTGGTTTGTGGTGGTTTTTCTTTTTTCTTTTTTTTTTTTTTTTTTTGCACTTCGCCCACACGGGACAGTGGAGCCCTACCTGGTCAGTTCCACTTATGGGCTCCCATGCACTTGTCCAAGGCGGCCTCTTTGGGGCAGGGATGGTTTGAGGAATCACTTTTAAAGAAAAAAGGAAGACATTGAAAGGTTTTAGTTTCTTCCCTATCTGCATGTCCTGTCATATAGAAAGCCCAGAATTAGGGGCTAGAACTCCAGGAGAGGGTCTCCCCGACTCATCTCTTGCTGACAGTCACCAGGATGCAGAAATAGGGAGACGGTTAGTGGGGGCCAAAGATGCCCCCTCCCAGGCCTTCGTGGTTCCCTCCTCCGCCCCCTGCAGTCTTTGGAGGAGTCAGTGCCTCACTCCAGCAGTGAGTGTCTGCTGTATGCAGGTAGTCAGCCAGGCAAAGGGGGACTGACGGTCTCACGGGGGAACCCTCTTGCAGGAGGCCAGGTAGTGGGAGCGAAGCGTTCCGGCCGCCCTTGCTGCTGGGGGGAGTGGAGAGGGAGACTTCTTTTTGTTGGTTTTAATTTAAAAACACAAAGGCCTAAAGAAATACGTATCTTATAATTTTTTTAATTTTTGAGAAGTTCATTTAATGAATTGTGCACGAATGAATTCTATATATATAAAATATACATATATAGCTCTATATTTGGGGAGGGGCACTGTTTCTTTTTTCTCTCTCATTTTTAAAATGAAGTGTTGTTGCCTTTGTATGTGGTTCAACCATCCAGCTCCCAGCTGGCTAAACTTTGCCTCCAGTGGTCAAAGATGGAAAAATAGTGGGGTTGGCAGGAGATGGGAAACGGAGGTGCCGCCCCGGCATGGGGGGCAGGTCCCCCAGTCCACCCTGCCCCTCCCCCGGTGGAGAAGACGCCTAGTTGGGGGTGTGGGTTTGGGCTCCATTCTGGATTCGGCGGTTCCGGGGGAGGGGTGGGTCTGTGCCGATTACTCTGTCTTGTACGTTTGTTCTGCTGCTCTTCAATATTGTATCAACGCCAGGAAAGGGGGGTGAAAAGCCTCTTTGACCCCCCAATAAATTGTCACATTCCGAAGCTGAGGCCTAGCCCCTAGGTTGGGGTGTGTCTGTGTCTTCTTCCAGCTGTGACTGGCTTTTCACAAGCAGCAGGCCCATGCCCCTCCAGTGACAGGTGAAGGGGGGAAGCCCTGCCCCACCGCTGACACTCACTTGCTTCCCGGTTCCTATCTCCCACACTCCCCCAGCTCACATGTGCCTCAGTGGGAGAAGCAGGTGCCTGCTGCTTCTTGGACCCTTGAGAATAACTGGTAGGTGAGAGTGGGAGGGTGGAGGTCTCACCACTGCCTGTCCCTCAGTGGGAATCACAGCACCCGCAGAGAGGAAGGGGCCTGTGGGGTTGTGGTCCAGGAGAGAGCAGGCCAGAATGGGGCACCAGCCGCTCCTGCCATCGGGTCCCACAGTTTGGCACCACATGTTCCAATCATGAGAATGGTGGTCTTGGCATGTTTTCCGGGCACCATGTGCCTTCTCTCATGAGATGACGCACCTTCTCCCCACATAGGTGGGCTTAGAAGCAGCAGCCCCAGGCAAACTTCCATGCCTTCCCCGACTGCCTGGCATTCCACCTGCAAGCTCCCGATGCCTCCCGCGGCCACCTGTTTGCCAGGCCTCGGACAGGTGGCGCTCTGGTCTCCCCTTCCTCACCACCCCACCTCCTGTCTGGCTTCTCTAGTATCTCCCCTGCCCTGCACCCTGGGGTCCTGAGTGCTTCTGCTGTGGCAGCAGCTCCTGCTTGGTCCACCGGTCTCCATCCTGGCCTGCGCCTGCCCCTGTGTCTTCCACACCAGTGCCATATGGGTCAGGGAGCCCACCGCCTTCAGGATCATGCCCCGGCACCACGGCCTCTAGGCAGGCAGGAATCCGATCTATTTTCTTGTCACGCCTGGTTCCAGCGCTGGGGATATTCAGTGCAGACAGACGCTGCTGTTAATTTCCAGGCTGCGATGCCCAGAGCTCCCACAGCTCAACACAGCCTGTGTGCCATCTGCAAATGGCTGAGGTGCAAAGTCTCCCCCAGCCTCCACCTCCCCACCCCTCCTCCTCCTTGCCTCCCTCTGCCTGAAGCCCCTCCCCTGCCACCTGCCCTCCCAGGCCCTGCCCTGGCTCCTCCCTCGGTATTGACCTACGGTTTTGTCCATCCCTCTTCCTAAGGACGGGACTGGGTCTTCGTCCCCTCTCTGCCCACACCTCAGTGCCTGGCACATGGTAGGCCCAGATCATCTCCGTCACCAAGCTCAGTCCTCTTCCTATACTGGCGGGGACAGTGAGGCTTGGGAGTGGCTGAGAGGTAGACTTGGAGCTCAATGCAATCAACCAACTGCCTCTGAGCATTACCAGTGGGCCTGGCCCAGGCCAGGCAGAAGCCAGCAGTACAAATGGGAGTGTGTCCCTGTCCCAGATACGGGGATGCCACTGGGCAGGTGGGTGGGAAGGGACCCACAGTGAAGCACCGACAGGGCAGCCAGTAAGCCAGGGTTGGTCCTGCTCAGTGCCACTGTTGCACTTCACGGCCGCCACCTCGTCATCTTGAACACCTGTCTTGGTGTTCTGCTCCCAGAAAGCCCTCATTTGTACTTTTTTTTTAAACCCCGAATTATCAGTGCACCTACTATCGGCCAAGTCCTGGTGAGCACATCACTGGCCCTAGCCCATGTCCCTCACCCATGCCCAGTGAGCCCATGAGTTATGAGCGGATGTCACGGGGAGGAAGAGGCCAGAGAGGCGAAGTCATCAACTTGTTCATTTGCCCAAGGGGGCACATTTGAAGAAGGGGAGTCGACATTCACCCCAGCCCCATCTGTTTGCCCCTGAACCTCAAGCTCTTGGGAATGAGGACATGGGGCAGCCCGTGTGAGGCAAGTGCATGCTGAAATTAGTCACCATGTTCCTGGTCACAAGTCCTGCCATTGCTAAGCAGGTAAGTCTCCTTATTAGTTGAAGGTTAATGAGTGAGGAGGCCGTAGCAACTTCTCAAGGAATTGAACGGTTTGTGATGAGGACTGGGCAAGACCAAGCAATTGCCCAAGAGCGAGCTGACTGGGCTTAGAGAGGGGGTGTGCCTGCCTGGCTCCCACCCCTTCCTTGTCCTATTCCTGGACCTCCTCCCAGGGCTAAGGGTCAGCAGTGGGGTGAAGCTCAGGGCTGGAGCAAGCTAAGAAGTGGGGGGTGGAATGGGATGAGATGAGGATGACTATTTTTGCAAAATTACTTGGTTACGTTTATTGGTTTGTTTGTTTGTTTGTTTTGAGACAGAGTCTTGGTCTATAGTCCAGGCTGGAGTGCAGTGGCACAATCTCGGCTCACTGCAACCTCTGCCTCCCGGGTCCAGGTTCAAGCAATTCTCCTGTCTCAGTCTCCCAAGTAGCTGGAATTACAAGCACATGCCGCCATGACCAGCTAATTTTTGTATTTTTAGTAGAGACGGGATTTCACCGTGTTGGCCAGGCTGGTCTTGAACTCCTGACCTCATGATCCGCCTGCCTCAGCCTCCCAAAGTGCTGGGATTACAGGCGTGAACCACCGTGCCCGACCCTTGGTGGCTTTTTAAAAGCTAAAAGTTGAAATTTTTTGGTTCATGTCAAGCCGTGCCTGGAGTGAATAAGGAGGTGACAGAGGCCACATCAAATTGCCCAGCACCCTCCCAAGCCAGCTAACAAGCCTGTGAGCTGATTCTGCGCGTTCTTTGTTCAGGCTGCTGACTTCTGAGAGGACAGACTTCAAAAAGGCCTGGTGGCCTGCAGAGGCCGAGCACAAGGACACCTGATCCACAGCGGTGGGTCACAAAGGAAGCGGCAGGGCAGAGGCGCCGTCCTGGCCTCCAGACATCCACATGCTCTGAGCATCAGCCAGGGAAGCTGTGAGCTCAGGAGGGAGTCCCAGGAGGAACAGAGGCCACTCTAGGGCAAGACTTGAAATGACCCTGGTGAGGATAATGAGGCCTGAGGCGGTGGGGACAACAGGAAATGGTCAGAGTGGAGGGCTGTTTGGAATATTTAGGATTTGGTGAGGGACTGCCTTTTTTTTTTTTTTTTTTTTTTTTGAGACGGAATCTCAGAGTCTCGCTCTGTCCCCCAGGCTGGAGTGCAGTGGCGCGATCTCGGCTCACTGCAAGCTCTACCTCCCGGGTTCACGCCATTCTCCTGCCTCAGCCTCCTGAGTAGCTGGGACTACAGGCGCCTGCCACTGCGCCAGGCTAATTTTTTGTATTTTTAGTAGAGTCGGGGTTTCACCATGGTCTCGATCTTCTGACATTGTGATCCGCCTGTCTCGGCCTCCCAAAGTGCTGGGATTACAAGCGTGAGCGACCGCGCCTGGCCGAGGGACTGCCTTTGAGAGCTTGTAAGAAAGCCTTTTTGAAGAAGCACCTGGGTATGTGGTATAGGCAGAGGAGTGAGTGAGTGCACTCTTCTCAGGTGGAGAAGCTGGTGGAGGACACAGCTTGCAGGGAAGATGAGTTCGGTTTGGGACACGTTGGGAGTAAATCAGCCATAGGGTCCTGGAGGGATTTTCATCTATGGATTCGAGGCTCAGAGCGAGCTCCTGCCCATATAGGCACTGCTGGAGAAGTCTGTTGAAGGGTCTTTGTCCCTTAGTGCACCTCAGCTCTGAGATGACTGATCACCAGCCATCCTGGAAGCACCACCAGGGACATAGGTGCTTAGCTCTGGATGCCACTGGAAATTCCAGGGGATAATGTCCAGCCCCTTGCCGCCCGCCTCTACCTCCTCAATCTCATGCCTTTTATCTCATGAGCATCCCCATGAGGTGAGGCTGGGGAATGATTAATCCCATCTGATAGGTGCAAGGCGAGGCCTGAGAGTTGTGGGGTGGCAATGCTCCGCAAAATCACTCAGAGGCAGAGAGAATGGAACCCAGGTCTGAGGCATGAAAAGATAGAACCTTCTGTCCTGCTAACCTTCTGTCTATACTTAAAGACTGGATAAAACATAAACATTCTTTCAAATACCCAACTGAGTTTCCAAGATTTAAAAAAAAAAAAAAATCCCCAGGTACCAAAAACAAAGACAAAAGCCAAAAATCAGAGTGACAGGCAGATGTTTATTCTTTGGCTGTCCTGCAGGGTGGGCCTATGGGTGGCAAAGGGAGGCAGGAGATGGGCATGGGAGGTGGTGGCTTTTGCTAATGTTGGTAACCAAAGGAGCTTGGATTTTACACCTGTGGAGGGAGGGATAGGAGACAAGGCCTGGGACTCTTGCCAACAGAAATCTGGAACCAGAATAAAACTGGACCCATATCCTCAATGAAAAAGCAAATGGTGGGGAAAGATCACCCTGTCACAAAGGGAGAAGATGAAAAAGTTGTAGTCTCGTTTCTGGCTCTGCTGGAAAAAATTTAAAAAGAATGATCTCTTGAGAAATTTTAACTCTAGACCTTCACTAACACGAATTTAAGGTTTGAATTTGTATTACCCACATGGTCCCAGGACTCCCAAGTATAGAAATTAATATAAAAGAAAACCCTGGGGCGAGTTACATCACAGACATGTGACTACTAGTAGCAAATGCAAGCCTCTGTGGATGGCCCTACCCACAGTAAAGGCCACACAGGATTCTCACAGATAAAACCATTGTAAATGTGAGCTCACTATCCAAAATTACAAAACACACAAGCCACAAAGACAAATAGCAAAACAGCCAACAGTACATACAGAATCCTGCACCCAACACATTATTTTCAAACATGCATTGAAGATTTCCTAAAACTGCCAGGCACAGTGGCTCATGCCTGTAATCCCAGCACTTCGGGAGGCCGAGGTGGGCAGATCACCTGAGGTCAGGAGTTCGAGATCAGCCTGGCCAACATGGCAAAACGCCATCCTACTAAAAATACAAAAATTAGCTGGGCATGGAGGCACATGCCTGTAATCCTAGCTACTCGGAAGGCTGAGGCAGGAGAATCACTTGAACTCAGGAGGCAGAGGTTGCAGTGAGCCGAGATTGTGCCACTGTACTCCAGCCTGGAAGACAGAGTGAGACTTCGTCTCAGGGAAAAACAAAACAAACAAAAAATTTCTAAAATTATCGTGTATATCATGTGGCAGGAGATAAAGCAAGTCTCAATAATTTTCAAGAAATTGGCATCTCAGATCATGTATAATTAGTTAAAAATCAATAGCAAACAGGACTCTAAACAGTGTTGTACTGGCATAAAGATGGGCTTATAGACCAAAGGAATAGAAAAGAGACCCCACCATAAACCTTCACATGTGTGGTCAGATGATTTTTGACAAGGGTGCCAAAACCGTTCAGTGGTGAAAGGACAGTCTTTTCAGTGCTAGGAAAACTGGATATCCACATACAAAAGGAGGAAGTCGTATCCTTACCTAATGCTATATACAAAACTTAAAATGAATCAAAGACTGAAATGTAAGACCTTAAAAAACTTTGAGAAGAAAATATAGGGCAAAAGCTTCATGACACTGGATTTGGCAAAGATTTCTTGGATATGACTCCAAAGGCGTAGGAAACTAAAGAAAAAAGTAGATAAGTTGGACTTCATGAAAATTTTAAAATTTCTATGCATTAAGAGACTATTAACAGGGTAAAAAGTCAACCCACAGTATGGGAGAAAATATTTGCCAATCATGTATCTGATAAGGGATTGATACCGGAATATGTAGAGAATTAAAACGCAGCAACAACAACAACAAAAACCAAAGCCTGATTCAAAATAGGCAAAGAACTTGAATAGACAGTTCTCCAAATAGGATATACAAATAGTCAAAGGTCACATGAAAAGATGCTCAACATCACTAACCATTAGGGAAATGTACATCAAAACTACAATGAGATGTCAACTCATACCTTTTTTTTTTTTTTTTTTGAGACAGAATCTTACTCTGTTGCCCCTGCTGGAGTGCAGTGGCGTGATCTTGGCTCACTGCAACCTCCGCCTCCCAGGTTCAAGTGATTCTTCTGTCTCAGCCTCCCAAGTAGCTGGGATTACGGGCGCACACCACCACACCCAACTAATTTTTGTATTTTTAGTAGAGATGCTGTTTCACCAGGTTGGCCAGGCTGGTCTCAAACTCCTGACCTTAAGTGATCCACCCACCTCAGCCTCCCAAAGTGCTGGGATTACAGGCATGAGCCACCGCTCCCGGCTAACTCATACCTATTAAGATGGCTACTATTTAAAAAAAAAAATGTTGGCAAGAATGTGGATAACTTGGAACCCTTGTGCACTGTTGGTAGGAATATAAAATAGAATAGCTGCTGTGGTATGGCAGTTCCTCAAAACATTAAAAATGCCATGTGATCCAGCAATTGCATTCCTGGATATATACCCACAAGCATTGAATGCAGAGTCTGGAGAAGATATTTGTATACCCATGTTCATAGAAGCATTACTCACAATAGCTAAATGTGGAAGCAACTCAAGTGTCCGTCAGTGGAAGAATGGAGAAGCAAAAGGTGACATACACATACAAGAAAGGCAATACACATACATAAAAAGACAGGCAATTCTGACATGCTACAATGTGAATAAACCTTGAGGCTATGATGCGAAGTCAAGTAAGCCAGTCATAAGAAAGACATATACTGTATGATTCCACTTACATGAGATATTTAGAGTAGCCAAAATCATACAGAGATAGTAGAATGGTGGTTGTCCGGAGCTTAGGAGGAGGGAGGATGTAGAGTTAGTGTTTAATGGGTATGAAGTTTCAGTTGTATTTATGTATTTATTTTTACATTTATTATTTGTTTTTATTTATTTATTATTTATTTATTGTTTTGAGACGGAGTCTCGCTGTCACCCAGGCTGGAGTGCAATGGCGTGATCTCGGCTCACTGCAAGCTCCGCCTCCCGGGTTCACGCTGTTCTCCTGCGTCAGCCTCCCGAGTAGCTGGGACTACAGGCGCATGCCACCATGACCGGCTAATTTTTGTATTTTCAGTAGAGCTAGGGCTTCACCATGTTGGCCAGGATGGTCTCGAACTCCTGACCTCATGATCCACCTGCCTCGGCCTCCCAAAGTGCTAGGATTACAGGCGTGAGCCACTGTGCCTGGTCTGAAATTTCAGTTTTACAAGACAAAAAGATTTCTGGGATGGATGGTGGTGATGGTTGCACAACAGTGTGAATGTGTGTAATGCCACTCCACTGTACCTTTAAGAATGGTTAACGCAGTGATAAAAAGAAATGAGATCATGGCCTTTGCAGGGACATGGATGAAGCTGGAAACCATCATCCTCAGCAAACTAACACGGGAGCATAAAACCAAACACTGTATGTTCTTACTTATAAGTGGGAGTTGAACAATGAGAACACATGGACACAGGGAGGGGAACCACACACACTGGGCCCGTCAAGGGGTGGAGGTGGGGAGGGAAGGGAGAGCATCGGGACAAATAGCTAATGCATGCGGGGCTTAAAATCTAGATGAGGGGTCGATAGATGCAGCAAACCACCATGGCACATGTATACCTATGTAACAAGCCTGCACATTCTGTACATGTATCCCAGAACTTAAAATAAAATTTAAAAAAAATGGTTAAGATGGAGCTGAGCGCAGTGGCTCATGCCTGTAATCCCAGCACTTTGGGAGGTTGAGATGTGGATCCCTTGAGGCCTAGAGTCTGAGACCACCCTGGGCGACATGGCAAAACCCCATCTCTACAAAAAATAGAAAAATTAGCCGGGCATAGTGGTGCGTGCCTGTAGTCCCAGCTACTCAGGAGGCTGAAGTGGGAGGATCACTTGACCCTAGGACGTCAAGGCTGCGATGAGTCATGATCGTAACACTGTACCCCAGCCTGGGTGACAGAGCAAGACCCTGCCTCTAAAAAATAAAGAGTGGTTAAGATGGCAAATTTTGTTATTGTAACATATTTTACTATGATTAAAAAATTGAAAAACAAAACAAAATCAATAGCAAAAAGGTAACTAAAACCCAAAACTTCATCTATCTGGACAGTAACCCAGAGCTGTCTCCCTGCATCTTACTCCCTCCCCAACCTTCTGAAATCTTTAGGACAGTGAGATTCAAGGATGAATGTGAACATTCCTAATAGCGGGCAGACACGCAGGGGCGCACAGTCAATCTGACTTAAAGCTGGATGAGAACAGATCCCTCTGATCCCTCTAGAAGGGATGTGGCCTTCATTAGAACAAATTGGCACCAAAGTCTTTTCTGTCTTTTCCAAAGGATGAGTGAGCTCAGAGCTTGACAAAGACATGAGCTTCCATTTAAATGACAGCCGCCAGCAATCAGCCTTTATGAACACAAGGGCCTGAGAAACATCGGTGCAGGGCCAGGGTGGGCTGATGGAAACAGAACAAAGCCGGGTGGCAGGGGTCCTCAGTCCTGTGAAATAAGGACAAGCCCCCCACCAGCTTCTCCTGCCTATCACGCCTCAGGGTTTGAAACTGCAGCACCAGCAACAGGCTCTTTCAGAGGAGATCTGGATATCCCTAGGAGTTCTCGGTAAAGGCTCAGATACTCCCAGCCGTGAGCAAGGAAACAGGACACACTTTGGAAAAGGCAAATGTGGACCCCGTCCCCCAAGGGGACTCATTAAAATGATCGTCACTCGCTAGCTCCCTTGGCAGTCCCTGCCAGCACACACGGTTTGGTCTGTGTGCTCTGGTGCCCTTGTGGAAGGCTTCTGCTCTTATCATCTCTGGTTCCCTCCGGGGAGCTCATCTGCCTGCCTGCCTGCCTTTCAAACTCAGGCACCATAAACAGACCCTTGTCCATGAGACAGGCGGCCTGGTTTGAAGCCTCTCGGTCACTTCTCCTCTCCAGGCCTCAGTGCTCCTCAGCTGGGAAGGAGACTAGGACCCCCTACTTGGCAGGTTTATTTGGATTAAAGGAGGTGGTGAGTAAGAAGACACACGTTCTAGATCTCTGTGTCCAGACGTGACCACAACTCTGACTTCCAGTCTGGCATCTCAGCTATCTGCTCACCAATTCTCGGTGTCCTCCTCCCATGTAACAGCTTGAGGCGCGTAGGAAAACAGTGGCTTGAGTCCTAGCTCTTCCAGCTGTGTGACCTCAGCCTGGTCAATCACCCTTTCTGGTCTCTGTATCATCTCCTGTAAAATGGGGGGGGGGGCTCCCTCTAATTATCCTTTTGAACTCAGAATTACTCTAAGGATAGCTAATACGTTCTGAGTGGACTTTACACTAACCGATTCATTAAATCCCCACAACCCAGATGTCTTTGTCTGTTTTGTTTTCTGTTGCTTATAACAATATCTGATACTGGGTAATTTGTAAAGGAAAGGAACTTATTTCTTACAGTTATGGAGGCTAAGAAGCTCAAGGTCAATGGGGCTGTGTCTGGTGAGGGCCTTCTTGCTGGTGGGGACTCTACAGAGTCCTGAGATGGCACAGGGCATCACAGGGTGAGGGAGCTGAGAGGACTACCTCATGTCTCCCTCCTGCCAGCTTCTCCACAGCCCCATTCCCATGGTAACCCCTTAATCCACTAATCTATGAATGGATTAACCCATTCATGAAAGCAGAGCCCTCAAGACCCAATCGTCTCTTAAGAGTCCTGTTTCTCAATACCCCCACATTAGCGATTAAACTTCAACATGAGTGTTGGATGGAACAAATATTCTAACCATAGCACCAGAGAGCACAGTACACACAATATACAGATAAGGGAACTGAGGCTCTGAAATGTGATTATTTGCTTAGAAATTCTGGAGTGGCAGAGCCAGGATTTGACCCTATGCCATCATCCTTAACCACCACACCAACACCGTTCTGTGCAAGCACTATGGTTAAGGGCACAGTCATTGGAGCTGGACAGCCTGTCTGTACAGGGCCCTGGGAATATGTGCATATTTGTTCCGTGCCTTAGTTTCCCCATATATGAAATGAGAAAGGATCATAATATCCCCTTCCTTTTGAAATTGCAGGGAGCTCTGCTGAGCGCTCCACGAGCCGGGCTCTGAGCTGCACACTCGCATTTCACTCTTGCATAAATCCTCCCATGGTGCAGCCAAGGAAACCGGAGAGAGTGGCTGAGTCACTTGCTCCAGGTGACTCTATTAGTAAGTTGTGCAGCTGGGATTAAAATCCAACTCCTTGACTTCAAAGTCCATATTTCAATTACTCCACTCCACGTTGATGCAATGCCCTCAGACTCCACATTTAAAACCCGACTTCAAAGTGCACCCCCCAACAGGCTGCCTTACTCATCTGCTTCCCCAATGGGACCTGAACCCCAGGCCTTGTGTTTGACTCATTCCTTTCCAGCCAGCCACCAGCGTTTGTGACTAACTGACCCCTTAATGGAAATGTCACTTGGATCCGTTCCTTCCTCTCCAATCCTGCTGTCCCCCTCCAGCCTAGACCCCCAAAGCTGAGGACAATGGAGACCAAGTACCCATTCCAAAGTGTAGCGTTGCAAAGGGGCTGAGAAAAAAAAATGCTCCTGGTCCCTCACCCCTTCAAGGCTGAGTGGCTAGGGAGCCACGTGTGTGGTGGGAGGCTGGAGAGGGAGGTGTCTTTGTAAGTGGCTGTGGCTAGTGCTGGTGGCAGGCAAATTTCAGAGAAAAGAAAGAGCCAAGCCTGGACCCAGCCCAAGATGGGCCTGTGGGCTGGCAAGCTCGAGGGGCAGGAGCAGGGAGGGGCCCGGCTGGCAGCACTGCCCACCCCACCCTGGCTTCATGTGTAGTCCCTTCTTCCAGCCTGCAGAATCTCTCAACCTACCCCCCACTTCTAGGGCTCGCCTTGGATACTCAAGCTAGATTGGGAGACAGATGGTATTTGAGGAGGAGCTGCCAGGTACCCTTTGTTCCTCGCTGGACACACACAAATGGCCACCCAGGTGAGATCTCAGGTGCCTCCACCTCACCATAGGCAGGTTAGGTTTATGCGTACCTATTTTACATATGAGGAAAGGAAGTTTCCCCGAGCCCAAGGACTCAGCTTCCCTGCCTCCGAGTGCAGTGGCTGCAGAACCCTGGGGGCCACCGGAAAATGCCTCTCCTAGAGGAGCTGCAGAGGTGGCCACCACTCCTTAGGGTCCATTGGGCAGGAATCAAATGTACCCTGGACATGCCCTGGGTGCCAGTGACCCACATATGGAGAACATAAGGTTTGAGGCCTTGAGGAGTCCACAGCCTCGTCGGGGAAACACATTACAGATAGTGCAACAGAAACTGGTGCTGGGACCACTGGTGAGCCAAGCGGGGGGCCATGGTGGCTGGTTTGAGACGTGCTCCAGAGGGGAAGGGGGAGAGTAAAGGGAGGACGGGGCTTCCCAGGATGGACTTGGCTGCCTCCTCACCCAGCAGGGACCAGTCCACAGACATTTTGAAGGGGAGTGTCAGAACGTGAGCTGGGGAACCTGAGTCTGACAACTTCTGGGTTCAAATGCCAGCAGTACCCCCACAGACCAGGGGCCTCAGGGCAAATGACCGAATGTCTCTGAGCTTGGATTTTCTCATCTGTGACGTGGAAAGATTATACTGTAGAGTTCCAGGGCTGCCACAGGCGAGAGCCCAGTACAGTAAAAAGTAGCAGGAGGAACAGACCAGCAAGCAGGGGCTGCAGGAGGCCCTTGAGACAGTGAGGGGCACCCCCACCCCACCCCTACAGCATCCTTGGCCGGCCACTCCTCCTGGTCTTTCTTTCCCGGGCCTGGACTCAGGCACGCACTTTCCAGCCAACACCAAGGGCCCCCCACAAAGTGGACACACGTTTCCTCCTCGGTTCTTGGCCCCTCCTGAGCCTGTGAGGGAACAGATGTCCTTGTTTCCTGCCCAAATCTGCGAGCTGGATTGGCTCCTTTTGCTGCTTCCAGGGAGGCAGAAACGCTGGCTGGAAATCTCTGGGCTTCCCTGGAGAGGAAAGCTCTCTTTTTCCTGGCTTCTGCCCTCCTCTCTGGTCTGGGTTCCCAATATCAGCATCCACTACTGATGTGTGAACACTTCTGGGCCCCAGCTGAACCCTGCACCCCACTTGGAAGCCCTCAGACTGGCGTGTGTTGATTGAATATACATACGATCCTTCATCTGAATGATTCTCCACCTCTGCTCAGAACGGGGGCGGGAGGGGAACCAAGAAAGGGCAGAGCAACTAGGGACTAAGCCTGGGCAATCAAAGGCAAAGACATCAAGAAGGGAATGAACATTTATTGAGCACCTAATATATGCTAGGAATAAATAAGGAAGGTATAGCAAGTACTGAGCCTTGCACCGGTAATACACAGCAGTATGATAGGAAATGGTTACTGCCTTGAGTCCCTGGGAGAGATTATACACACATCTCACCTGGCCTCATTTCCTTCCCATTATAATCCTATACATAGGTACCACTGGCTCTACCTTACAGATGAGGAGACTGAGGCAGCTCAGGTCTTGAGACCGGACCTAGTTGGAGACTTCAGGACGGACACAGACACTCTCTTTGTCCCCAACCTCTTTACCACCCCCGGGGGAAAAGGACCCTTTGTTCACAAGTACACCCCAAGAGGTACATGTTTTCTCAATAAATGTTTTTTGAGGCCAGGCGCGGTGGTTCACATCTGTAATCCCACCAGTCTCCCCAAACTCCTTCACCGGGAGTTTGAGCATCCACGAGTGCCAGCCCTGGAGTCACAGAGAGGAGGGTGCTACAGCTGGTCCCTGCCCTCAAGGAGCTCACAGTCTGCAGGCAGCAGGGAAAGAGGCAGATGCTAGAGGAAAGGGAAGGATGGGGGTCGAGGGAAGAGAAAGATGTGTGTGTTTCATTGCTAGGTGATATATACCAGCACTGAGAGAGTGTGGTGGGAGAATGGGTTTGAAGATAGCCAGGGTGACCAACTGTCCGTGTTTGCCCAGGACTGAGAGGTTTCTCAGGATGCAAGCATTTCAGTGCTGACACTGGGAAAATTCCAGGCCAGCTGGGATGAGTTCATCACCTAAAACCTGTGTTCAAATCCTGGCTCTGCCATGTGCCTGGTGAAACCACCAGTTACCTAATTAGCATCCAATCACCCATCTTTTAGAAATGACTTGATTACAGTCAAAAGCCTTTCCTGTGCAATTCCTCTTTCTCCCTCCTCCCCCCTTTTAAAAGTGTATCTCAGTTCAAAAAACTTTTATTTTTATTTTTGTATTGAGATAGTGTCTCGCTGTGTCACCCAGGCTGGAGTGCAGTGGCACAAGCACAGCTTACTGCAGCCCCAACGTCTTGGACTAAAGAGATCCTCTTGCCTCAGCCCCTCAAGTAGCTGGGATGACAGGTGCGTGCCACCATGCCTGGGTAATTTTTGTATTTTTTGCAGAGACAGGGTTTCACCATGTTGCCCAGGTTAGTCTTGAACTCCTGGGCTCAAGACATTCTCCTGCCTTCACCTCCCAAAGTGCTGGGATTACAGGCATGAGCCACCATGCCTGGCCTCAAAAAACATTTATTGAGAAAATATGTTGTACCATGGACTTTCCTAGCTCCGGGGAATGAAAGAATGTTCTTCCCCCTTTTATCAGCAGAGTCAATGACTGGGAGAATGATTAGATGGACAGGGGAGGAATCCATGATGCCTCTTGCAGCCTGAAACCAACTGCAGCAGCGGAGGCTGGTGTTCTTCCCACTAACCTCCCCCTTCCAGATGTCCCTCAGGAAGAGAGGCCACGGGGACCTTGGAGGGACTACTCCTGACCGTGTATGGAGAACTGGACCTTGGTATAAGGAACGGACCATGGCAGCCAGGGAGGGGCCCCCTCAGCTCTCCATTCAACCACAAATTTGCCACTCAGCAGCAGATGGGGCAGTTAGCAGATGCTCTCCAACTTTGTGATCCACCTCAGCTTCTGAGCTGAAGCCTTGCTCTTCTGGGGAAGATTCCAGCCAATGACTCAGGGTGAAAAGGGCACCACAGAGACAAGCCACTTGTGCCTGATGCAAAAACTCCCTCCTGGGCAATCTCAGCCCCAGAGCTCCCTATTGGGGTGGCCAACACTTTCTTAGATCAGCACTGAAGTCGGAGACTCTCCCTGCCCGATTCTGTTTCTGGCCCCATCTCAGTGTTCGCTTCCTGGAGGGTCCAACTGATAAATGCTACCTGTAAAACAAATCTGCAATCCATCCACATCTTTCTACCACCGACAACTCCAAGTTGCCATTACTTGGAGAAGCACCTGGATGGAGGCATAGCCCTCCAATTGTCCACCCCCTCCCACATTTCCTCTTGTTTCTTTGTTTTCATTTTTGAGACAGGGTCTCTGTCGCCCAGACTGGAGTGCAGTGGTGTGATCTCGGCTCCCTGCAACCTCTGCCTCCCAGGCTCTAATGATTCTCTTGCCCCAGCCTCCCGAGTAGCTGGGATTACAGGCACGCACCACTACCAGCTGGCTAATTTTGTATTTTTAGTAGAGATGGGGTTTCACCATGTTGGCCAGGCTGGTCTAGAACTCCTGACCTTGTGATCCACCTGCCTTGGCCTCCCAAAGTGCTGGGATTACAGGTGTGAGCCAACGCTCCCAACCCTCTCTTATCTCTTTGTAACCCAGTTGGAGGGCTGAAGCAGAGAAGTGATATCACCTGCTTTGTGTTTTTAAAAGACCACTCTGGCAGTTCGAGACCAGCCTGGCCAACATGTTGAAACTCTATCTCTACTAAAAATACAAAAATTAGCTGGGCATGGTGGTGTGCACCTGTAGTCCCAGCTACTTGGGAGGCTGAGGCAAGAGAATCGCTTGAACCTGCGAGGCAGAGGTTCCAGTGAGCCGAGATCACGCCACTGCACTGCAGCCTGGGTGACAGAGCGAGATTCTGTCTCAAAAGTAAAAAATAAAATCATACTAGGGGATCAACAGACGAATTTAAACAAGATTTGACTGCAGCCTCTGGACCCATTTATCCAAACTGTCCCCAAAGTCTCAGGGGGCAGCTCAGGTAAAGGAATCAGACCCACTCCCTTCCCGGAGCCTGTAAATCTCTACACGGCCCCCACCTTCCTGTCCAGCTTCCTCCCTCCCCTACATCTCACTCTGCTCTAGCCCCACTCTGTTCCTTCTGTTTCTGAAACATACCACGCTTCTTTCTGCCCCAGGGCCTTTGCACTAGCTGTTCCCTCTGCCTGGAATACACCATCTTTCCCCCAGACTTCTGCATGGCTGTTTTCCTGGGTCATTTAGGTCTGACCACCTTATAAATACTGCCCACTTCCCAATTCCCTGCTTCCCACTTCCTGTAACTTTCTATAACATCACTTTAAGACTTTTCTTTGTCATTCTCATCATTATTGGAAATTAACTTGTTTACTTAGCTATTCATTTGTTTACTGCCTGCCTCCCCACTGGAATATAAACTGTGTGAGCTTGTCTAGTTCCCAGCTTTCCCCAGGCTTGGCACTATGCCTGGCACAATGTAGGTCTCAAAACATGTTTTCTAAAATGAATTCCTATATTTGTTATATATGGCAGAATTCCCTTAGCCTAAGAATGGAATGAAAGTGAAGAAATTAAAAAAAAAAAAAAACACAAAAAAAAACAAAAAAAACTAGGAGTCATGACAATTCAGAGGGAAAATATAGGAACTATTCCAGTTTTAGGGAAGTTCCCCCGAGAATACTTCTCTGACCATCCCTTGAGGAATCCTGTGTTAGGATTAAGGGGGGGTCTCTCCCAGGACCTAGGAGAAATGGGCTTTGGGACCTCTCTGTCCTCTCCTCCTTCCTCTGCCTGCAGCAGCGGCATTAGGAAACTAGTTCAGCAAACATTCACCGAGAGGCTTCCCTGAGCAGGCTTCATGCTTAGTGCTGGGGATAGAGATGGGTCAAGGAAGAAGGGAGAGGCCGGGCACCATGGCTCACGCCTGTAATCCCAACACTTTGGGAGGCCAAGGCAGGTGGATCACCTGAGGTCAGGAGTTCGAGACCAGCCTGGCCAACATGTTGAAACCCCACCTCTACTAAAAATACAAAAATTAGCTGGGCGTGGTGGTGTGCACCTGTAGTCCCAGCTACTTGGGAGGCTGAGGCAAGAGAATCGCTTGAACCTGCGAGGCAGAGGTTCCAGTGAACCGAGATCACGCCACTGCACTGCAGCCTGGGTGACAGAGCGAGACTCTGTCTCAAAAAAATAAAAATAAATAAAGTCATTCTAGGGGATCAACAGACCAGTTTAAACAAGATTTGACTCCAGCCTCTGGACCCATTAATCCAAACTGTCCTCAAAGTCTCAGGGGGCAGCTCAGGTAAAGGTAGCACCATTTGGTGCCCCAGTCACAGTGGCTCTGCTGCTCTTGGCAGCAACCCTCTCTCTTGGCATCTCCTGTCCTTCCCTGGACTTCCTATGACAGTTTCTCCTGGAGATGCTATCTCTGTGCTTCTGTCTTCACAGCACACGTGTAGATATACCAGGAGTCCCGATGCCTCATGCATCCCCAGGACTTTAGCAGGGCCTACTGCTGGCCTTTACCTTCCAAGAGCCCAGCCCATTTCTCTGTCCATGAGACGCTTCCTCCAAGCCCAGCTGCCTGCACTGGGTTTTGAGGTCACAGCTTCAGTGAGTGCCAGCACATATCCATGCACACACAGCACTCAGGTTCCTGGCATGCAGCGCTTGTGTTTGCTTCGCTCCTCTTTCACAACTCAGGTATGGATAAAAATCCCTGGCTCCTAGAGATGGGTGAGCAGAGTGGACACCATCCTAACGTGTGTGGAGGGAGGTGGAGCACGTGTGCCTGGGAACACTGGACAAAATCTCAGTGGCTGGAGAGTGTCCCCCAGGGCTGTGGCCTCCTGGGAAACATTCTGGTCTCTCCACACCACCAGTGCTATGTGAAGTCCACTCGAAACCACAGTGGTAGCCGTGGTGGACCAGAGATCCTGGTTTGCTCCTTCCCTTCAAGTCAAAAATGCAGGCTTGGAAGAGAGACAGGGCTGGGAATAATCACAGCCCTCCCAGCGCCCTTCCAGCCCTGGGAATCCATATTGGTCAGGAAAGGCCTCATGGAAAATTGGAGCTGGAGATAAATTGTGGAGGATAGTAGGATTGTTTTTAAGTTTTTAATTGCAAAGTTAATTTTCAACAAAATATATATAGACATTTTTGACAGGAGAAAGTAAAACGCTCCTCCGCCACCCCCACAGCACAGCCCACTCCCATTCCTGCTGTTCCTTCTGGGCCTGGTCCACATGCCCACCAGGCACGTGGCATCGCTTGCCAGCGAAGGCAGACTGCAGTGGGGGGCGGGGAGGCGTTCTCTGGACCTGTGATGCTCTAAGCCCCCAAGGATTCAGAGGAGAGAATTTCCATCAGCCTCTGAGATCACAGGAAGATTTTGTAATGAGGGTGGTGGGGAGTGAACTCTGCTCCTTCAGAACGTTGGAGGTGGGGGTGATGGGCAGATGGCCACAGTATCTCAGTAAGTTAGGTCAGTAACTTAGGTCAAAATCCGCGCCTCCCCCAACCCCCAAAACTGGCCTCTTCTCCTCTAACCGCTCCCACTCCAGCCCCATCCACAGTCTGGTCCAGTGAAACGTGCCTGAGCTCGCAGGCGGCTCCAACGCAGCCACCTGGTGACCTTGGACAGCGGCCTGACCTCCGGTGCCTCAGTTTCCTCATTTCTATTGTGAGCCTGTCCAGGGCGAAGCTCAATTGCGACCGAGCTTGTGGCGCCCCCAGCGCAGAGCCCCTCCCGGAGGAGAGCTCCCTCCTGGGTGGCTGTGAGCATAACCGGCTTGGGGAGGGGGCCAGAGCACCGGAGGGCTGGGATGGGGGTCACCCAGGAGCCCCGCCGCGCGGCCCTCGGGTCGCCGCCCCCTGCGCTGTGACCGCGACAAGATAAGGTCCCAGGCGCTGCCCTCGCTCCTCGCCGCATCCCCGGCGGCGCCCCCAGCCCGGCGCCCGGCATGGAACGGGTGCGGGGCTGGGCCAGGGCCGGCCCGGGGGAGCGAGTGGGGCGGGGCCGCCGCGCCCGCTCCCCCTCCCCGCCGCCTGCCGCCTTCTCCTCCTCCCGCCGCCCGGGCTCAGAGCGGCGGCAGCAGCGGCCGCGGCGACAGCTCCGGCTCCGGCTCCGGCTCCGGCTCCAGCGCCTGCCCCGCTCGGCCCAGCGCGCCAGGGCTCCGCGCCCCAACCCCGCCGCCGCGCCTGCCGGGGGCCTCGGGCGCCCCCGCCGCCCGCCTCACGCTGAAGTTCCTGGCCGTGCTGCTGGCCGCGGGCATGCTGGCGTTCCTCGGTGCCGTCATCTGCATCATCGCCAGCGTGCCCCTGGCGGCCAGCCCAGCGCGGGCGCTGCCCGGCGGCGCCGACAACGCCTCGGTCGCCTCGGGCGCCGCCGCGTCCCCGGGCCCGCAGCGGAGCCTGAGCGCGCTGCACGGCGCGGGTGGCTCAGCCGGGCCCCCCGCGCTGCCCGGGGCACCCGCGGCCAGCGCACACCCGCTGCCGCCCGGGCCCCTGTTCAGCCGCTTCTTGTGCACGCCGCTGGCGGCCGCCTGCCCGTCGGAAGCCCAGCAGGGGGACGCGGCGGGCGCTGCGCCGGGTGAGCGCGAAGAGCTGCTGCTGCTGCAGAACACGGCCGAGCAGCTGCGCCAGACGGCGCTGCAGCAGGAGGCGCGCATCCGCGCCGACCAGGACACCATCCGTGAGCTCACCGGCAAGCTGGGCCGCTGCGAGAGCGGCCTGCCGCGCGGCCTCCAGGGTGCCGGACCCCGCCGGGACACCATGGCAGACGGGCCCTGGGACTCTCCTGCGCTCATCCTGGAGCTGGAGGACGCCGTGCGCGCCCTGCGGGACCGCATCGACCGCCTGGAGGTGAGCGACGCGCGCCGTCGGGGGAGCCGCCCGGGTGGTGTGAGGGGCCGCCCCGCCGCGGTCGCCCCGCGGTCCCCGAGTCTCCGGTCTCCCGTCTGTATTCCGGGGACGATCGCGCCTTCCTCGCTGGCAAGGCAGGGGGATTCCGATAGGGAACGCGGGCAGGCGTCTGGCACGGTGACTGAGGCACAGGGGACGCGCCAGAAAGATTCGCTCCCCACCCTTTTCCCTCTCCAGGCACCTCTCTGAGCCTCAGTTTCTGTGTCTGTAAAATAGGTATAACAGTGTCCACCTGTAATGGAAATGGAATCAAATGTAGGGGTGTGAAAATGCTTGGCACGTACTAGGACCTCATTGAATGTCCCTTCTTTCGGACACCCCCGAATCAGCACCAGCTCCACCCTCACACTCTGGCCAGGAGATGGAAGCGCTGTCCAAGGGACTCGGGGTCCTCCCCTCATTACACAGAGCCGGGAACAGAGTGCCCCATAAGACAAACCTGGGTGCCCCTCATCACTTCCCTACCCTGAATCTCCCACTCTGGCTCAGACTACGACCCAAACCGCAGGAGCTCAGGTTCCAGGCACCCAGCCTCACACACCTGGAAGCCCACAGCTCTTGGGTGGGGGCTGAATGGCGAACAAGGCCCCACCGAGCTCCTCCTCCTCCACTCACCTTTTCCAGGCTTTCCTGACTCAGTCTTGGGGCTCAGACATAAGGAGTCCAGCATAGGGGAACCCACTCTTGGCTGTCATGTGACCCTGGGCCAGTCATTTCCCCCCTGGAGTCCCATGGCCACCTTCCTCCCTGTAAGAATGAATTTGGGATTCCCAGAAGTGCAAGGCAGACAGACTGGGCAGGACAAACATCCAGGACACATTCACCACCCCAGCCATGGACTGACTTCCAGACCACAAGGAAGGGGGTTAAGCAAAAAAATCAGATCTGCGGAAGGAAGAGGGAGAAAGAGGCCAAAGCCCGCGCTGCCCCCTCTGCTACCTCCACCCAGGTGGAGTGAATCAGGCAAGTTGGAGGGAGGAGAGAGGCAGGGAGTAAATGCAAGGACCCCTTACCCCCGGGGCTGTTTAAGTTAAATCCTGGGCAACCAGCACAGGTGATGCCCACTCGCAAGGCTGAGGATGTTGTGGTCCGACAGCCCTCAAGGATGCCTGTACTGGTGTCAGCACCCTCCCTACAGGGTGTCAGAGTGCAGCCAGGCAGCCATTGCAGCCAACCCCTCACCTTACAGATGAGAAAACTCAGCTCAGAAACGTCCTAAGAGGTTTGGCAGAAGCAGGAGAAAAGCCAGGCCCATACCCACCTCTTCCCCGACGCCAGTTCTGGGGGATTTCTAGTAAGAGAACCAAGAGCCTGAAAATAATCAGGAAAAAGCTGAAAGTATGCAATGAAGGGAAGTCTTAGTTTTCTCACCTGTAAAATGGGGATAGTAATAGCACCTACCTCATTGGGATATTAGGAGGATTAAGTACTTTATATGAAAGGCCAAGAATAGTGTCTGGGACACAGGTATGTTCAGTCAATTTGAGTGATTGCTATTTTTATCATTAAGCTATAATATTACTCATTTTTAAAATACAGTCAAAACTCAAAATAGGAGCAAACAGGTTTTAGGCAACAGGTTTTAGTCATGTAAAAAACAATTTTTGACTTTCATTAAATAAACTTCCTCGTGCCTGCCACAGCCCCTCTCCCCACGCCCAGATGGCACAGGTGGCTCCTCCCACGTCTGGGGCTGGCAGGCTTGGACCTGCCTTGGACCTGTGCCCCCAGCACCTGCAGCACTTGGCAGGGTGGCCTCCCTTCCCGTTAGCCTGCTGAGGTTGGGGGGATCCTGGCAGCTGGGATTTGGCAAGAGGTCAGCCTTCCAGGCTGGGGGAGCCCTAGCTTCCCCATGGATACTTTCTCCTCTTTTCTGAGTGCAGCAGCCACAGACAGAGAAGGGCAGGGGCCTGCTTGGCCACCAGGTCTGCCTTCTGAGCGTGGCTAGGAGGGGCTGGGGCTGAAGCTGGAGCCCAGCAGACACAGCGTGAGACCAATTGGCTCAGCGGAGTCCCATGCACCCGTTAGCCACTGTCCAACCTCTCCCCTCTCTTCTCATTCAGTATCCTCAAAGTCCCCAGATTTTCAGTGTCTTCTTTCCCTCCCAGGATACACTGAAAGTGCTCTTGCTAATGTCCCCAAGATGATAAATGAGGACTTCTCAGCCCTTATCTTGGTGGAACCCTCTCTGACACCTGACCCTGCCTCTCATCCCCTCTTGCAGGTCTCCATGCCCTGGGCTTCCAGCCGCCTCTCTCAGCACCCCTCCTCCTCCCTCTGTCTGCTGCCTCTGTCTCCCTGCAGCGTCCTCCTCCTTTAAGGGGTGTGCCCTTCTTGGCCCTCACTTTCCCTGGGTGCACTCAGCCACGCCCTGAGGCTTCCCACACCCATTCCACGGAGGGGCCCCAAACCAAAGCTTAGTGTCCAGCTCAGGTTTCCTTCCCAAGCTCCAGATTTGGCATCAACACATCGGCCTCCTGAGCATCTCCCTCTGGTTGTCCCATCAGCCCCCTAACCACACTGTGTTTCAGCTTGAACCGGGTACCTCCACATGCCCTGAGAAACCATCCTTGGCCCCTCCCTCTCCCCCCAGTTCTCACTGGCCTCATCTCTGCACGCTTGTAGCAGCCTCATCTCTGGTCTCATGACTTCCGGCACACGCTTCCCTCCATCCTTCTCCAGGCAGCCCCAAGGGTCTTCCTTAAGCCCACCATGGCGCTCTCCTAGGGTGCAAACTCCTCAGTCCACTCCTAAGCTACCACTTCGGATGTGGTCCCCCCTCCTGACCCCTCTCTCAGTTCATTCCTGCCTCTGCCTGGATCACCCCCAGCACATTCCTGCTCCTCATTTCAGAGTCTGCTCCAAGGACACCTCCTCTCAGGAGCCATCCCTGTTCACACTCTGTCCCCTTCCTATCCCCACCTGGGCTTCCATAATCGTCACACTTCCCTGCTGGCCCCACCAGGCACATCCGTGCATCACCTCCCTCCTACAAAAGGGAAGGGAAGGTCTGATTGGCATGTCCTCTCCCCAAAGCCTCAAGTGGGAGCCACATTTAAGGGCTTAGGGGAAATGTCTTCTTTTCCATTTTTACTTGTGTTGTTATTGTTGTTCATTGAAATAAGTCAAAAGGTTTTGGGGAGAATACTGCATTCGATTGCGTCATTTTCTCCCTTTTTGCAGCCCCCTTTCGGTCCTTATCCTTATGCAGCCATTGTTTGAGAGCTGCTGTGTAATTACCATTTTAATGACGCCATAATATCCTGGGATTCATCTGCAGCTCCGCATCCATCAGTCACTTGACCGGCTCCTGTTACTGGAGATGTAGGTGGTTCCTAAATTATTTTTCTTCCAGATGTTCATTGCAGGATCCGTTTCATGCAGAGAGCTGTTTGTTTGTTTATTTTTGAGTCCGTTGATTTCTTTAGGCTGAATTCCCAGGAGTGGTATTACTGGGTACTGGGTCAGAGGATATCGACTTTTTTTTTTTTTTTTTTTTTTTTTTTTGAGACAGAGTCTCGCTCTGCCGCCCAGGCTGGAGTGCAGTGGCCGGATCTCAGCTCACTGCAAGCTCCGCCTCCTGGGTTTACGCCATTCTCCTGCCTCAGCCTCCCGAGTAGCTGGGACTCCAGGCGCCCGCCACCTCGCCCAGCTAGTTTTCTGTATTTTTTAGTAGAGACGGGGTTTCACCGTGTTAGCCAGGATAGTCTCGATCTCCTGACCTCGTGATCCGCCCGTCTCGGCCTCCCAAAGTGCTGGGATTACAGGCTTGAGCCACCGCACCCGGCCTTTTTTTTTTTTTTTTTTTAAAGACAGAGTCTAGCTCTGTCGCCCAGGCTGGAGTGCAGTGGCGCAATCTCGGCTCACTGCAACCTCCGCCTCCCATGTTCAAGCAATTCTCCTGCCTCAGCCTCCTGAGTAGCTGGGACTACAGGCATGTGCCACCATCACACCCAGCTAATTCTTGTTTTTTTAGTAGAGACGGGGTTTTACCATGTTGGCCAGGCCGGTCTCAAACTCCTGACCTCAGGTAATCCGCCCGCCTCAGCCTCCCAAAGTGCTAGGATTACAGGCGTGAGCCACTGCGCCTGGCCAATATTGACTTTTTATGGCTGAGGCCAGGAGCCACTTTCCAAGAGTTGGCCCATTGATGTGGCTACAGGCCATGCATGCATGTTCCCTGTTCCATTTTTGTGTTAATTTAATGTATATATACAACAGAACTTCAAGATTAATTTCAACAGCATTTCTTTGGCATAAACCACATCCTTAACCCAGCCTGGCAAGCTGATTGCCTCCGCCCATCCTGGAGTGGGAGCCAAATAACCATCATAGCGAACGCTTACTGAGCACTTACTATGCAGCAGGCCCTGCGAATTATCTCATTTAATCCTCCTAAAATCTCTATGAGGGAGGTACAAAGAAACCAAGGTTCAGAGAGGTTAAGGAACTGGCCCCAAGTCAGCAGTGGAGCCCAGTGTCTGGCTCTAGAGCCCTCGTTCTTCATCACCAACTCTAGACCCATCTGGAGGGGTCAGACGTCACCCACCTTCGGGAGCATGAGAAAGACAGGTGAGCCGGGCTCAGTGGCTCACATCTGTAATCCCAGCACTTTGGGAGGCCGAGGCAGGCGGATCACGAGGTCAGGAGATTGAGACCATCCTGGCTAACACAGTGAAACCCTGTCTCTACTAAAAATACAAAAAATTAGCCGGGCGTGGTGGTGGGCACCTGTAGTCCCAGCTACTCAGGAGGCTGAGGCAGGAGAATGGTGTGAACCAGGGAGGCGGAGCTTGCAGTGAGCCGAGATTGCACCACAGCACTCCAGCCTGGGCAACAGAGTGCAAAAAAAAAAAAATTGCCAGGTGAGGGCGGTACCTGTGCTAGTCACTGTCCTGGACCATTTCTGCCTCGGAACCCCAGAGTGAGAGGCGTGGAGGCCAGTCCTTAAGACTTGCCTTGCTGACCGGCTAGATAGCCAGGAGACTTTCTGCCAGACCTTCACGTCTACTGCTGCTGCTGCTGCTGCTAGTAACTAACACTTACTAGACACTTACTAGATACATATTAGCTTATTCAGTCTTCAGTCCTATGATGGAGGCTGTACGCATTCCCATCTTACAGATGAGCAAATAGAAGCTCAGAGAGAGTGAAGGACACAGACCCAGGCAAATCCCTGCCCCGCCCCCCACCAACTTCGGTTTTCCCCTCTGTACAATGAATGATGCAGCAGGCCAGATACTCCCTAAACACACTTCCAGCTCTAAAAAGTCTCTGAAATAGGTCAGGCGCAGTGGTTCACACCTGTAATCCCAGCACTTTGGAAGGCCGAGGCCGGCAGATCACTTGAGGTCAGGAGTTCAAGACCAACCTGGCCAACATGGCAAAACCCTGTCTCCACTAAAAAATACAAAAATTAGCCAATTATGGTGGCACGTGCTTGTGGTCCCAGCTGCTTGGGAAGCTGAGGCAGGAGAGTCGCTTGAACCCAGGAGGCGGAGGTTGCAGTGAGCCGAGGCAGTGCCACTGCACTCCAGCCTGGGCAACAGAGCGAAACTCTGTCTCAAAAAATAGAATAGAATAGAATAGAATAGAATAGAATAGAATAGAATAGAATAGAATAGAATAGAATAGAATAGAATAGAATAGAATAGAATAGAATAGAATAGAGTCTCTGAAATAGAAAGGCTGGGAGGCACAGGCTTGAGTTCTTGCTTGTGACTATAAACTAATCACATTCCCTCTCGGTGCCTTGGTTTTCTTATCTGTAAAACAGGCGGGAGGAGGAGCTAAGTACCAGCCCCCTTAGGCTCTACATCCTGAGTTCTTGGGTAGATGGTTTCTAAATAGGGATTGTGTGCCTTGTGTGTTTATGGGGGTTACATGTGTGTGCCGCCCTCGAGCCCCTTCCACCCACTCCCAGAACTATGTTTCTCCGGGAAATCTGCAGATAAACAGCGGCTTCGAGGATCTCTTGGTGTCTTCTCTAAATTCCGTTGGTTGTCTTTGCTTTTCTCTGACTTTGCTGCCCATTCTAGAAGCTTCTGCCCAGTGGGCACTGGTTCCCCTGACCCTGCCTCTTTGGCAGTGAAGAGGGCTTGGGAGAAGGGAGTGGCTGGGGGCCGCGGAATGTGGAGAGAGGGCTTTTGCTACTGGGCTTTGGTTGGAGGATGTGGATCCACAATGTCCTCCCTCCCCCACAGTGCCCCTTCCAGCCCCGAGAGAGCTGCAGTGTGGAACGTGGAATGTGTTCCTGCTATAGACTCCAGGGCCAGATCACCTGGGTGCAAATTCCAGCTCAGTCACTTGAGAGTTCTGTGACCTTAGGCAAGGTGCTTAACTTTCTCAGCCTCAGTTTCCTGTCTGAAATGGAGATTTGAAAACCTGTCGGGGCCGGGCGCGGTGGCTGACGCCTGTAATTCCAGCACTTTGAGAAGCTGAGGCGGGCCGATCATGAGGTCAGGAGATCGAGACCATCCTGGCTAACAAGGTGAAACCCTGTCTGTACTAACAATACAAAAGATTAGCAAAGCGTGGTGGTGGGTGCCTGTAGTCCCAGCTACTCAGGAGGCTGAGGCAGGAGAATGGTGTGAAGCCGGGAGGTGGAGGTTGCAGTGAGCCGAGATTGCACCACTGCACTCCAGCCTGGGCAACAGAGCGAGACTCCATCCCAAAAAATAAATAAATAAATAAAATAAAAAAGCCTGTGGGACTTGTTTATTTTGAGGTTTATCTTACATTCAAGATACGTGAGAGGTCACAGATGTCACTTAAACAGACACAAATCATAAGTGGACAGCTCAATGAAAATGTATGGATGGATACACCTGTGAAAATGCCAGCCAGATCAGGAATTGGAACACTTTCAGCACCCCCAGAAGGCTCCCTGGTTCCCCTAAAGACACTGGCCTTCCAAAGGCAACAGCTATTCTGTCTCCTGTCACCACAGTCAGTTTGGCCTGTGTTTGGACTTCGTGCAAATGGACGCAGACAGCTGTGCACCCTTGCATCTGGTGATTTTTCATTCAGTGTCACGTCTGTAGCATCCAGCCTTGTTGCATGTACCCACGGAGGATTGCCGTTTTCCTTGCCGTGTGGTGTTCCGTTGTGCAGACGAGCCTTAATTCATTTACCCGTTTTTCTGTGGATGGACCTGTGGGTTGTTTCTGATTTACAAATAAGACTGCTGTAAACATTCTTAGGATATCTGTTGGCGGCCGTCAGCCCTCATTTCTCCCTGGATCGAGCCACGGGAGTGGGTTGCAAGAGGGGCATATATTTAGCGTCGGAAGGTACAGCCAAACATTTCCCCACAGTAGCTGGGAGAGTTTACACGCCCGCCCGCGTGTAAACCTCGCCAAACTCAGTATGGTCATTTTAAAAACATTCCCGTTTCGGTGGGCGTGTAGTGCACTCACTGTGGTTTTAATTTGTATTGCTCTGATGATTCATGATGTTGAGCACCTTTTCTTATGTTTATTGGCCATTTGGTAAATCTTTGCCTGTAGGAGGTGGAATGAACTCAGAGGTCGGTGCTCCTCACAGAGTGAAGAAGGTGGGGCACGGGGCCGGGGTGGGGGGCCTCTCCCCAGGACAGTCTTGGGCACATCATCCCCGTGGAACTCTGGGGACAGGGATACAAGTAACCAACCCAAGGTGGGAGCACTTAGGTGATTCCACAGCCCTTGTTTTACTCCAGGGGAAGCTGAAGCTCAGAGAGGCTGAGGGACCTGCCCACAGCCACAGAGGCTGAGTCAAGACCAAGCCAGGATTTCTCACTGAAGTGGGCTATGGGTGGGGGACCTCCATCTGCTGAGGATTTTGGCTGGGGCCTAGAAGGCGTGTGGGCAGGCAGGACCTCAGCAGAACTCCCAGCTGGGCTTCTGGAAGCAGCAGCCTGACAGGAGGGACTTTTGAAGGGAGGAGCAAGGGGCCTGGGGCCAGAGGGGTCTTTAGACAGGGTCTAGGGTCTCGGACCTGGGAGGTACACGGCCAACCCCATCCGTGCTCCCTCTTCCTCATCCTCCTCCCCGTTCGTCTTCTTTTCTTCAGCTTCAAAGTGTCATTAGGAGACCAGGATGATCAAAACCACCCTGTCCTTTGCCCACCACTCACCTGCTCCCCGCCTGGGTGGGAGGAGGTGGAGTCACCTGCTGGGCCTGTCCCTGGAGAGGAAGGCAGGGTGACAGCATGGGGTTTCTCTGAGAAGGCTTCCTGACCCCAAACTTCCACCCTGGCAAGACCTGGTGGCCTGGCCATCCCAGAACAGCCTCTGCCTCACCGCCAACTGGGAGCACCGCCACCGGCGGAACCATGGGGCCATATTTGCCTTTGGGGCCACAGCACCTGGCACTTGGCAAGAGGCAGCAGGGGTGAGCTCACCCTCTGCACCAGGCCTGTCAAGGACCTTACAATTGAATCCCACAAGAACTATGGGACTATTACTATCTCTGTTTTACAGATGAGAAAACTGAGGCTGAGAAAAGTTCAGAAGCTTGCCCAGCTCACTCAGCTGGCATTTCCACCCAGGCAGTCTGGCTCCAGGGCCTGCACCATGATGCACTATGCTCTCCTGCCTCTCAACAATAGCAAAGGATAATAGTAATGGTGACAACCACATACTGCCTCTTATGGTTGGCCACACTTCATATCTGTTCTTTCATTTTATCATTATTTATATCCCCAAATGTAGTACTATTATTACACCCATTTTATAGATAAGATAACTGAGGGCCAGAGGAGTTAAGCAACTTGCCCAAGGCCACAGATCTAGTAAGCGAAGAGCTGAAAATGACGCTGGCCTGTCTAACGTGAGAGTTCATGTCCACAACCACGACGGACGCCATGTTGCTGCAGCACACATGGATGAATGGATGGATGATGGATGGATGGATGATGGATGGATGGATGGATGAGTGCTCTGCAGCCCTGCCAGAGAAACTCTCAAGGCCCACTTCTCTCTATATAGAGCATCTCAGTTCAGGCATCAGGGAAGCTGCCATCTGGAGGGTGAGCAGGCACTGGGCAGAGGAGGGGTGGGGGCGGGAAGAATGTTCTTGGAGAAGGAACAGCATGTGTGGAGGCCTTAGGGTGAGAAGGAGTTTGGGGCAGTTGAGCAGCAGAGGACTTTCAGTGGGTGTGACCTAGGTCCTGTCTGGGTGAGGGCTGAAGCCAGGAGGACAGGGACTTTATTGGCAGGGAAAGGGGGCTGTGGAAGGATTTTAAGCAGGAGAGCAACGTGGCTGGATTTGCCTCTGGCTGCTGTGTGGAGGGTGGGAGTGGAAGCTGTGACCCAGTCCAGCGGACAGTAGCCAGGACTAGGGAGAAGCCTAGGAGCTGAGTGAAGCTCTGGGTGAGACGCAGGGTTAGATTCAACCATGAGAGACACCACTTTATGAAGCTCTGGGTAAGATGCAGGGTTAGATTCAACCAGGAGAGATGCCACTTTAGGATTGTTTTCTTGTTTTTAAAAGAAAATCATTGTCAAGTGTTTCAGATGGGCAACAAGATATAAATACTACTACCCAGGTCCCTGCCCAGGCTCAAGAACCAAACATTTCCAATCATCTGATCCCCATCCAGAGCCTCCCCAGTGCCAGCCACAATCACACACCCCCAAATGGCCACCACGGTCCTGAATGAGTGTTGACCACTCCCACGCATTTCTCATGCGTTTAGCACCTAGTCATGTGCCTTTTAACCACACAGCACATCGAGTTGAATGTTTTACAACTTTATATCGGTGATATCCAGCTGCTCTGTAACTTGCCTTTTCTCTCAATATAATTATGCAACAAAAACATTTCGGGCTGGAGATGGAGAAAGGTGAAGCCCTTCAAGAACTCTTTAAAGAATGTTAGTCACTGCCGGGCATGGTGGCTCACGCTTGTAATCCCAGCACTTTGGGAGGCCGAGGCAGGCAGATCACCTGAGGTCAGGAGTTTGAGACCAGCCTGGCAAACATGGCGAAATCCTGTCTCTACTAAAAATACAAAAATTAGCCAGGCGTGGTGGCAGGCACTTATAATCCCCTCTATTCTGGAGGCTGAGGCAGGAGAATCACTTGAACCTGGGGGGTGGAGGTTGCAGTGAGCCGAGATCACACCACTTCACTCTAGCCTGGCAAAAGAAACTGCGTCACACACACAAAAAAAATTGTTAGTCGTGACATTAATAGTAGACACGCCTGTGATGCTTCCTATGCCTACTGCACACTAAGCGCTTTCTATCTATGGACTTGGTCAATCCTCACCACAATGCTATGAGATTTATTATTTTACCTTTTGGGGCCAATGGGGAAACTGAGGCACGGCAGCCTTACATAACAAGGCCACTCCACTGATGGAGCCCAGGTGTGAGCCCCAGCAGGACTCAAAACTCAGGGGATGGTTGGATGGGGGAGGTGAGGGGCCATGGTCCACACTGCTCCCCCTGAAGGCTGCTCACTTTCCACCTGGTCCTGCTGCCCCTGCAATCTGCCCCTGGAGAGGGAGGTGGGGTGGCAGGATGGGGTTTCTCTGAGAAAGTTTCTTGACCCCAAACTCCCGCTCTGGCAAAACCTGGTGGTCTGGCCATCCCAGAATGGCCTCTGCCTCACCGCCAGCTGGGAGTACCACTGCCTGGGTGATCCTGGGCAGGGGCGGCTGTGCAGAGGGTGGGACTCTGACCCTCAACAGACCCAGACCAGCAGTGTAGGCCTGAGGAATGAGCACAGCCTGTGGGCTGTGCAGAGGATGGGACCCTGGCCCTGGAGTTCTGCACCTGCCTTCTGCTCCCTGCAGCAAGGGAAGAGACCCCGGGTGGGGTCAAGGTGGTGGGGCTGCCCTGCATCATCCCAGCCTCAGCCACCCTGCGGACCCTCTAATCAGTTTCATCAGTCTCCCTTTGCGAAGCTGCCCTGCGCCATGGTCTCACACAACCTTCTGGACCTTCTAGACTTCCCGTGGCCATTAGCACCTTTCTTGCTTTGCCTTTGAGTTAGGCAGGGCAACCTGCACTGTGCCCACTTGGCAGATCAAAAAACAGACCCAGACCATCAATATGAGCCTGAGGAATGAGCAGAAATTTCAGGATCAGGAAGGCCAGGCTGGAGTGCTGGCTCTGCAGCATCACAGGTATGTGACCTTAGGCAGGCACCGAGCCTCAGTTCCCTCATCTCTAAGTGGGCCTCCGTACTTACCCAGGCTGTTGAGAGCAGCCTAGAACTGTTTGCACAGAGCTTCCCTAGTGCGGGGCCTGGCATGCAGCAGAGTGCTCGATGGAGACAGCTGCTGCCATTAGCATTCTGATTGAGTGCTAATGAGCCCAGCACATTAGTGGTTGAGCTGGGCCTAGAACAAGGGGCTCTGGCTCTAGGCCCAGCACACTTACGCCAAACCCCACCCTGCACTCCCAGTGGGACAGGCCATGGGTTCTCAGCCTCCACCTTCCTGCCCCAGCAGGAGCTGAGTAGAGGTGCTGGCGTCATTATTCCCTCCATCATCTTAGGTGAGGGGCCCACTTGGCATCAGGCCGGGAGCCCACGCGGCACAGCATTCGCCCACAGCAGATGGGAAGTGGGGGTGCGGGAGTCGTGTTCTTCTGATTCAGACACTGGGACAAGGAAGGACTCACACACGATCAAGCGAGCCCACCTCCTCCATGGCCTTCCTGGCCGCTGCAGAGCCAGTGGCTCTGACAAAAGAACAGCTTGAGCACACACCCCCTCAGCCTGCACGTTTTCTCCTCCAAACGGCGTCTGTTTAAATAGCCTCGACACGCTGTTCTTGCTGGCAGGTCTTCCTCCCTCTGTTCTTCCTGGCAAGTCTTCCCCCCTCTCTCCCTTTGCTGGAGAGAGGAGATGCTGGCTCCAGGGATATCAGCTTGGCCCAGCCCCATTGCTATAGACAATTCAAAAGGACTCCTGCCTCGGTTTCCCATCTGTGAAATGGGGATAGGAAGAGTGCCAGCCTCAGCAAGTGGTTGCGAGGATTCATGAGTAAACACATGCCAAGTGCCAGTGATGGGCCTGGTGCACAGCCTCATTCCATGCATGCCCCTCTGGCCTCAAGCTTGGCACAGAGGGGGTAGGGAACTGAGGACAGAACAGCGCCTGGGACTGGGGAGACCCTGCCCCAGCCCTTCCAGCCCTGAGATGAAATGCATCCCGTGAGCTGATTGCCTCAGTCCAAGGCTTCCTGGAAGTCCAGCCATCTCGAATGCAGTGGGTGGCTGAACCTGTCACCCTGTGGGCCATCCAAGGTCACTTGAAGGCTCTGGAGGTAATGTGTGCCCCATCAGCTAATGTAGTCAAGCCCCACAGTTGGCATTATGCTTTTATAGTCCATGAGGGCCTGTCACTTGTCCTCCCATCCTTCCATCTGTCCTGGGAATGGACAAGAGGAAGCCTGTTTCACCCCCCACACACTTTTTTTTTTTGAGTCTCGCTCTGTTGCTCAGGCTGGTGTGCAGTGGTATGATCATAACTCACCGCAGCCTCAACCTCCCAGGCTTAAGCAATCCTCCTGCCTCAGCCACCCAAGTAGCTGGGGCTACAGGCATGCACCACCATGCCTGGCTAATCTTTGTATTTCTTGTAGAGATGAGGTTTCACCATGTTACCCAGGCTAGTCTCGAACTCCAGGGCTCAAGCGCCCATCTTGGCCTCCCAAAGTGCTGAAATTACACACATGAGCCACATGCCCAGCCTGTTCCCATTTTAGAGGAAGGGAAACCAAGGCTTTGTGGTTAGTCTGCACCAGAGCCAGGGTTTGTAGGCACCTTGACAGAAGGAGCCCTCGGGAAAGCAAAGATGAACATAAGGGGGGAGTGCACTGTAAGGCTCCTATGCCCATCCCATGCCCACCTTCACCTGGCCTCCACCCCAGCCTGGTGGGCCAAGTAGGCATCTGCGTGGATAGGCGGCTGTGACCTCTTACACAAGAGGTGGGTAGGGGGGATAATGGTGGCCAGAGTCCCCCCTCTCCCGCTGCTTTCATGGGTCCCTTTCCAGATCCAGCCTGGATGACCTCAGTGACTTGTGTCATGGAGAGGTTGATCCTTAGCCCCTCCCCACTGCCAGCAGAAGAGGGGGGTTGCTGAGTGTGAGTGGCACCAGACCCCCTGCCCTATGAAGCAACCACACCTTTCCCATGGCAGCCAAGGGACAAGTGGGACAGAGAAGGAATAGGGCTTCTGGAGAGGCTGCCTGGCAGATGCCAAGAGAGGCTGTGTGGTGAGTGATGCAGAGGGGGTGGACGAGCCAGACTGCTAGGCTCAGCTCCCAGCTCTGCTACTGCTCCTGGTGTGATCTTGGTTAACTCACCCCAGTTTTCCTGCCCCTGAAATGGGGATACTGTTAAGTGGATTCAGAGAGGGAATGTTTGCAAGGTGTCTGCTGGGGCTCAGCCGGCAACAACAGCATCCCATTCAGTCTTCCCACCTACCCCACGCACCCAAAACCATGCCCTTGGCACCCACTGCGGGCCAGGCTCTAGGCACTTCCCTTACCTGCCATCGTTGAATGCTGACCAGCCCTGGAGGCTGAGCATTCCAAGTGCCCATCTTATAGAAG
Source organism: Theropithecus gelada (assembly GCF_003255815.1). NCBI lineage: Eukaryota > Metazoa > Chordata > Mammalia > Primates > Cercopithecidae > Theropithecus > Theropithecus gelada. The sequence goes on from NC_037678.1 coordinate 11,750,454, forward strand.
GGGAAAAATGATCCCGGAGTGTTAGCCCGCCTGCCCCCACTCTCACGGGGAAGTGGCAGAGCCGAGGCTGGTTCCTGCAACTCCTCAAAGCCAGGTCATGTTGCTGTCCACACTGGCAGCTCCCAAGTCTCAGGCACTGAGTATGGCAGTGGTCCTTTGCCCCCAGCACTCTGACGCAGGGGGCGCACTTCTCCCCTTGTCCCATGGCTAGAAGACAATCTCACAGAAGTTAAGGAAGAGCATGCAGCTCAGAAGGAACACGCGGCCCTCAGTCACAGCAGCCGCCAGCAGTGTCCTGTCACCCAGCAAATGACTGAGAAGGCCATTGGCTGGGCCAGTGAGGCTGGGCGAGGGATTCTGTACTTGTCCCAAGCTGCAAGGCCATCCCCTCACAGCTTAGGAAACTGAGGAAAGGTGGGGTTCTTGGTTTTCTGTTTTGCCTCCAGCCACAACTTCAGCACCTGGGGCAGTGCCCAGCACAATGGAGCTGCCTTCTGAATGTTTGCTCAGTGACTGAATCACAGAATGCAATGGGTTCATGTCTGGGGCCTAAGCCTGGGAGCAAGGAACTGACTGAGCAAAAACTTCCCAGGCCCCTGGGAAGTTCACAAGCATCGGGCCTGGTAGCAGGAACCGTGGCGGGGGGGAAACCAGGAGGATGGTGGAGGATGGGGAAGGTTTAATTTAGCTCCTAGCAGCTCTTTGAATTATTAATCTCCTACTGACATTTCTGTGACATGTCTGTCACAGACTGTCCCCTCCAAGAGTCTGGACCCGTGGCCTCACCTGCCTTCCTCCGCCCCAGAAGGAACTTCTACCAGCATGAGAAGGGGAAGGAAACCCTCCCAGCTCCTGTCCCAGTTCTGCTGCCCATGGGGTCTTAAGATAGGACAGGCATGTGGTGGGAACTCTAAACACTTAGACCTCATCCTGAGCTGGATGGGGGATGTCAGAGCCTACCCTGGAACACTGTGCCCTAGACAGCAATTGCAATAAGTGGCTCTGTTTATTGATATTTAATCCTTAGTCCTCCCCACAACTCTCCAAATAGGTGCAGTTCTCTTTTGACTAAACAAGTTCAGAGAAGTCAAGATATTTTCTCAAGAGTCACATAGCAGATTGGTTCCCGAGCTGGTTTTGAACCCTGAGCTGTCCGACTCGAAAGTATGTGATTTTAACCACCTGCCACCCTGGTATGGTCAAGCCACCAGGGCCCTGCTTCACTCCCTGGGTGGGCCCAATGGCCACACAGAGCCTTTTGCCAAGGACCATTCTAGAGAAGCTTGCTGAGTAAAGGAATGAAACAGTCCGCCCCTTTACCAGCCCATCAGTGTCTAGCCTTGCTGCTACGAAGGACTAGGGTGGGGTGCTCAGCCCCGAGTGTACCCTGAAACCACCTGGGGGACCTTCACAGTACTCACGGCCAGGCCCCACACCCCCACCACGGGCTGAGCTGTCCTCAAGGGCCGGGGCCAGCTCTGACTGCTGCTCACCGTCATGCGCCAGCACCAGGAACAGAGCCTGCCAGGGACCCGGGATGCATCTGTTGCCTGCTGTTGGCATTGTCATTCCCATTTTGCATATTGGAGAAGCTGATGCTCCCCTGGGGTCACTGAGCAGGTGTGGTAGGCATCTGAGTGTTCCAAGCCTTTCCTTCCTCCCCTCAATTGACTTATCTTTCTCTGCCCTGTGAACAGCAGGAGCTTCCAGCCCGTGTGAACCTCTCAGCTGCCCCAGCCCCAGTCTCTGCTGTGCCCACCGGCCTGCACTCCAAGATGGACCAGCTGGAGGGGCAGCTGCTGGCCCAGGTGCTGGCCCTGGAGAAGGAGCGTGCGGCCCTCAGCCACAGCAGCCGCCGGCAGAGGCAGGAAGTGGAAAAGGAGTTGGACGTCCTGCAGGGTCGTGTGGCTGAGCTGGAGCATGGTGGGTCCTGGGTCCTGTAGAGGGCAATGGAGGGGTCCTCAGGGTGACAGAGCCACTCAAAAAATATATCCATGCTCCCCAGAGGCTAACACGGACAGACGGGAGGGTGGGGAGAAGGCTGTGGAACACACAATGGAGAGAATCATTGGGGGATATTATTATCATTATCAGCATTATTAACAGGTCTCATTTTCTGGCACTTACTGTGTCCTGGGAGGGGGTGAAGTACTTGATACATCAGCTGATTTAATCTTCACAGTTTTCACAGATGAGAAAACCGAAACTCAGAGAAGTCAAGTGATGTGCTCAAGGTCACACAGACAAAAGTAGTGGGTCTAGACCTCAAACAAGGTCTGACTCCACAGTCATACATTTAACCACCCACAAAATAGCAATTTCAAGGAATCAGTCAGGATTTTGTTTAACACCTGTGCCTGGCACTGCCAAGGGTCAGAGGAACATAGTGGGCAGGGTACAGGTATGAGCATAAGGAAACCTGGCTCCTGGTTGCGTATCTGTCTGTGGCTTGCTCTGTGACCTCAGAAGTTCACTTCCTTCCCCAGGCCTCAGTTTTCCTCATCTGAAAAATGGGGGTTTAGGACTCATGAGCTCTCAAGGACCTTTCAGCTTTGCAGTCTTGTGAAGACCACCCTTAAGAGGCTTACAGACAAGCTGGGGAGAACAGGGGAAATGATGAGCAGTTAGCTGGGACCAGCTTACATGGGGAACAGGGGTTCAGGAGAAGAAAATACAGGGCCAGGCACAGTGGCTCATGCCTGTTATCCCGACACTTTGGGAGGCTGAGATGGGTGGATCACCTGAGGTCAGGAGTTCAAGGCCAGCCTAGCCATCATGGCAAAACCCCATTTCTACTAAAAATACAAAAATTAGCTGGGTGTGGTGGTGCATGCCTGTAATCCCAGCTACTCGGGAGGCTGAGGCAAGAGAATTGCTTGAGCCTGGGAGGTGGAGGTCTCAGTGAGCTGAGATTGCACCACTGCACTCCAGCCTGGGCAACAGAGGGAAATTGTCTCAAAAAAACAAAAACAAAAACAAAAACACAAAAGAAAGAAAATCCAAGCTGCTTCCTGGAGGAGGTGGCCCTCAAGCTACTTCTTGAAAACAGAGGTGGGGAGCAAATTTCAGAATGGAGGGGCCATTGCAGGGACTCAGCTGCAGGGGAGGGACAGGTCTGGTGGCTCAGGGCCAGCATCCTGGCTGGGGCACAGGGACAGGAGAAGCAACCTCCAGCCCTCCTCAGCCCTGCCTCTGGTCTGTCTACCCCAAGTCTCCCAAGGGGTCAGGGGAGGCAAGTTTAATTTGTTGAAGGTCACGTGGCTAGGAAGTGGGGGAGGCGAGATTTGGTCTCAGGACATCTGAGGTCCAGAACCCCTGCACTTTAATCATGCCCCTCAACACAGAGGTGGAGCAGAGAGGGCCCCGAAGGCACTGGGCATGCAGCAGGTGCCTGGGAGCTGTTAGCCTTCTTTCTGAAGTGTGCGCTGTCCACCCCACCCTTTTCGGTGTCCACCGACCTCCACCACATCTGCCTTGCCCACCCTCAGGGTCCTCAGCCTACAGTCCCCCAGACGCCTTCAAGATCAGCATCCCCATCCGTAACAACTACATGTACGCCCGCGTGCGGAAGGCGCTGCCCGAGCTCTACGCATTCACCGCCTGCATGTGGCTGCGGTCCAGGTCTAGCGGCACCGGCCAGGGCACCCCCTTCTCCTACTCGGTGCCTGGGCAGGCCAACGAGATTGTACTGCTAGAGGCGGGCCATGAGCCCATGGAGCTGCTGATCAACGACAAGGTGGGCAGGGCTGGCGGGGAGGGCTGGTGGGGGGGACGGCGACCCTTCCAGGAGCTCCCACTCCACACTGGGCTCTTTCATTCTCCTGCTCATTCTCCTGCTCTGCATATTCAGCACACATTAAATGCCTACTGTGTGCCAGGCTGGGCTCTGGGAATATAAAGACAAGCCAGACATGGGGCTACCGGAAGAGAGGCTGTGTCTAATGGAGGCTCTAAGTGTTGTTCCATTTTACAGAGGAGGCAAGTGAAGCTCTTGGAGATCCAGTGACTTCCCCAGTGACCCAGCTATGGGACAGGGTTGAGGTGTCTGCCGCCAGGGCCCTGCTCATCCTCCTGGACTTAAAGAGAAGGGAGGTGGCTGGGCGCGGTGGCTCATGCCTGTAATCCCAGCACTTTGGGAGGCCGAGGCGGGCAGATCATGAGGTCAGGAGATCGAGACCATCCTGGCTAACACGGTGAAACCCCGTCTTTACTAAAAATACAAAAAAATTAGCTGGGTGTGGTGGTGGGTGCCTGTAGTCCCAGCTACTCGGGAGGCTGAGGCAGGAGAATGGCTAGAACCTGGGAGGCAGAGCTTGCAGTGAGCCAAGATCGCGCCACTGCACTCCAGCCTGGGTGACAGAGTGAGACTCCATGTCAAAAAAAAAAAAAAAAAAAAAAGGGAGAGAGAGAGGGAAGGGAGGTGCACAGACCTACCTGGGGATGGAGGGAGGAAGGAAGTGCTCATGGCCTCCTTGTTCCTTCTACTTCCCTGGAGCCAGCCCCTCGGGCCCTCCCCGCTATGGAGAGTAGAAAGGTGTTGTGCTCAGGCTCTGGGGCCCAAATGCTGGTTTGAGTCTTGGTTCTGCATCTTCACCACTGTGTGACCTCAGACTAGCCATCTACCTGCCCTGTGTCTCAGTTTTCTTATCTCTAAAGCAGGAATGATAAGAACTCTTGCCTCTTAGGGTTGTAGTGAGAAGTGGCTTAAATGCACGTAGAGGGCTTTGAGCAGAGCCCAGTGTTTAGCAGACATCAATAACTGTGAGCTATTTTTATTACACTGGGCACTGTGCTAATAAGCAGTTTACTCACATTATTACCCTTGATCTTCCCAACAGCACTGGGAAGTAGGTACCCTCATTATCGCCATTTTGCAGATGGAGAAACTGAGGCTCAGAGAGGGGAAATAATGCACCCTGGCCACACAGCTGCTGGGGTGTGATGTGATTCAGGGTCTTGGACTCCAGAAACCACCTCTTAACCCGTCCCCTGTTCTGCCCTTGGGCCACCCATCTTCCTCATGCCCAGGCCTCCCTCCCCGATGCCCCTCCTTCAGCCTGGCTGGGAGGCAGGACAAGGACAAGGCAGAGAGAATGATGTGGCAGGAGTACGGTGATTGAGGGGAGAGGAGGGGGAGTATCTTATCACTGTCATCCACTCCTAAAGCTCCTCCCCCGCCTGCCACATTGCTTTGGGCCTTGCAGCCATGGTGGTCTATTGAGACCCCCTGGAAATGCAGATACCACATATCATACCCACCTGTGACCAGCACACGACACATAGAGCCACTAGGAGTGATTGACACCCATCAGAACCCAGCTGAGGAGAAGGTGCATTTCATGGCATTCTGGAGGGGGAGGAGGAGGAGGGAGGAGATAAGTCCAGGGACCAGTGACTTTCCCTTGTGGCCCAATAAACCCTACGACCACCGGGGTGGCCGGATCACATCTAGATCCTGCTGCCTGGTGCCCTTCATCACCCCCTGGCTGCCGTCCTTGGCCTGGCCCAAGTTCAGCACTCAGTTCTCTTTAGAAGGAATTCAGCACCCTGGACAGGGCATCGCGCAGCCCTGTTCTGGGATACTCTGGAGTCCTTTTGAGAGCCAGCCTCACAGACTGCTCACTGTTCCCGTTTTATTCCAGCCTCTAAGCCTTTACTCCTACTGTGCCCACCACTTGGTTTGCCTAGCAATGGAGTGGTGGATCCATTGTCCTTCCCGACGGGTTTCGACGTGGCCTCTGTTCCCATATCCCCTCTACCTCTGGGCCTCGCAGCCTCTGTACCTCCCATGTGCTCTCCATTATTTTGTCTTATAGCATTGCCCCGAAGTCCTTCCCTTCCTGAAGACTAAGCTCATTTAAGGCAATGACCAGCTCCACATCCCCAGTGTCCACAACAAGGCCAGGCACCACGTCAGCCTCAGAGAATGTTACATTAAATTGTGATTGCAGGCCGGGCTAGATGGCTTATGTCTGTAATCCCAGCACTCTGAGAAGCCAAGGCAGGTGGATCACCTGAGGTCAGGAGTTCAAGACCAGGCTGGCCAATATGGTGAAATCCCCTTTCTACTAAAAATACATAAAAAAAAAAAAAAATTAGCTGGATGTGGTGGTGCATGCCTGTAATCCCAGCTACTCGGGAGGCTGAGGGAGGAGAATTGCTTGAACCGGGAGATGGAGGTTGCAGTGAGCTGAGATCACACCACTGCTCTCCATCCTGGGCAACAGAGTGAAATTCCGTCTCAAAAAAAAAAAAAAAATGTGATCTCAAAAAAAAAAAAATCAGATCTCCCCCAGACGAGGGAGCCCTTTGGGAGCACCAAATCCATAGACAGCAAGCACCTTTCATCTTAAAGGCCAGCTCTAACCCATCAGCAGTGACTTCCCAGAGCACTGTGTTGAAGGATCTGAGCTAAATCGAGGCTCGTGATTGATTGGCTATGTCTGCCCTGGGTGGAAGAAGAGGCAGCAGCTGTAGATTTGCCATCCCTTGTCTGACCTCCCTTTACAGATAAGGACACTGAGGTCCAGGGAGGAAGGAGCAGCCTCCCCAGATCACACAGAGGGTGGTGGCAGAGCCAGGGCTCCAAGGAGCCTGGCCTCTGAGTCCAAGGCTCATTCTATCCCTGCCAGTATTTCTTTCTTTCTTTTTTTTTTTTTTTTTTTTTGAGACAAAGTCTCGCTCTGTCGCCCAGGCTGGAGTGCAGTGGTGCAATCTCGGCTCACTGCAACCTCCGCCTCCCAGGTTAACGCCATTCTCCTGCTTCTGCCTCCTGAGTAGCTGGGATTACAGGCTCCCGCCACCGCGCCTGGCTAATTTTTTGTATTTTTAGTAGAGATGGGGTTTCACCGTGGTCTCGATCTCCTGAACTTGTGATCTGCCCGCCTCAGCCTCCCAAAGTGCTGGGATTACAGGCATGAGCCACCGCGCCCGGCCCCCTGCCAGTACTTCTTGAGCCCCAGCTGTGTGCTGAGTGCTGTATGAGGTGTTCAGGGAAAGTTGGGATTATGAGACATCCCTCCCACCCTAAGTGACCTTAATAGGCCACTTTTATAGACCTTAACAGGTTGGAGAGTGAGTGAACTACCTCGTGACAACTGAAAACCAAAACCAGAGAGTCCCTTGTGATCTGGTTTGATCTTTGAAGAAAGAGGAGAGAGGAGTCAGGGAAAGACACTGGGCAGGAGGATGGAGAGGGTCAGGCCTGGGGTTGGGCCCTGGAAGGATGGACATGGGTCTCCCCAGCCCCACCCCGCTTCCTCAGCCATGGGCCTTGGGCCTTGGGGCACCTCTGACCTGGGGTTGGGGGACCTGTGTCCAGGTGGCCCAGCTGCCCCTGAGCCTGAAAGACAATGACTGGCACCACATCTGCGTCGCCTGGACCACAAGGGATGGCCTATGGTCTGCCTACCAGGACGGGGAGCTGCAGGGCTCCGGTGAGAACCTGGCTGCCTGGCACCCCATCAAGCCTCATGGGATCCTTATCTTGGGCCAGGAGCAGGTAAGGCTCAGGCTGGTATTGGGGCTGGACCTCCCCATTGTGCAGATGGGCAGACTGAGGGCCAGAGAGATCAGAGACATGCCCAAGGAGCTAGAATCTTGGAGGTGGGGCTAAAGCTTTGGGGGCAGGGCTTCAGTGGGGACGAAGGTGGGGCTTCCTCGGGGACAAGAGGCTGACTGAGTCAGCCTGCCTGTCTTTTCTGCTCCCTCATTCCACATCTCTCCTTTCTCTGCTGCTGTCTTGGCCCAGGATACCCTGGGTGGCCGGTTTGATGCCACCCAGGCCTTTGTTGGTGACATTGCCCAGTTTAATCTGTGGGACCATGCCCTGACACCAGCCCAGGTCCTGGGCATTGCCAACTGCACTGCGCCACTGCTGGGCAACATCCTTCCCTGGGAAGACAAGCTGGTGGAGGCCTTCGGGGGCGCAACAAAGGCTGCCTTCGATGTCTGCAAGGGGAGAGCCAAGGCATGAGGGGCCACCTCATCCAGGACCCCTCCTTTGCCTGCCACTTTGGGGACTTGAGGGGGGTCATATTCCCTCCTCAGCCTGCCCACGCACTAGCCTTCCCTCCTGCCCCACTCCTGGCTGTGCCTCCCGTTTCCCCTTACCTGTACCCACACCTCCAGAACACCCGCCCTGTGAGTGTGTCCCCTGTCCCCACCCGGGTGGGGAGGAGCATCTCAAGTGAACAGTGGGAGCCTGCCCGCCTGGCATTGCACTGGAGTTGTCTCTTACCCCACCCCTCCCTGCCCATCGATTGCATCTGATTTCACTAATTTTCACAGCACCCCCAGTAGGGTAGGTTTGCCTATGAGAGGGACCCCACTATCTCAGTGGTGGGGGTGGCCACCCACTCCCTTGTCCCCCATGCAACAGGCCCAGTGGCTTCCCCTTCAGGGCCACAACAGGCTGTAGAAGGGGATGATGAGGACATCGGAGGTTAGACTTATCCTCCTCCCACTTTCCACCAGCTGCCAGTCAAGGGCAGTGGGATCTCAGTGGAGCCTCCCTCACCCTACCCATGCCTCCCTCTTCCTCCTCTTTCCTCCTCTCTTTGTGTGTAGTGGTTTGAATGTTGGTTCCATGCCTGGCCCAGCCCCACCTCAGTCTCCAGGACATTCCTTTCCCCGCTCCAGCCTGGAGGGAAGGGAACAAAGACCCCGGGAGGCCAAAGGGCTGCAGTCACCCCTTGTGCTCACCCATAGCAATGGCCACTGGGATAGTCATCCCTCTCCCTCCATGCCAAGGACAGGACTTGGGCCACTTCAGCCTGGGCGGCAGCAGCCCTAAGGCAGAGGCCTCATGGCTCAGGAGACCCTGCCTTTGGCAGAGCCACATTACCTACCCTGTGCATGGTCCTGGGGCAGGAAGGAAGAAGCTGAGAAGGAGGGGAGAAGCATGAAACAGTGGGCAGAGCACTGGGTGAGAGGGAGGAGCCCTTGGTTCCTAGCCAGCCCTGCTAATGTCCTGTGTGGCCTCCTATAAGTCCCTGCCCTCTCTGGGCTTGGCGTTCCTCATTCGTGAGCTGAGGCCCTCAGTTTGGTCATTTGCTCTCCAGATTGGGTGTGAGCTTCTCTGTGATTCCAGGTGGATATGTGGGGAAAGCACTGGTGACCCTGGGCTTAGCAGGGGTAGGTCCCAGTACTCGGCAGTAGATGGGATGAAGTCAGTCATGGGTTAGGGTCAGCAGAGATTCAGAGTTGAGGGCAAGGTTCAAGGCAGACTAACCTCATGCATGGATTGTAAAAAACCAGCTCCCTCTGGATCACCCCAGCCTGGCACCCTTGCCTGTCTGAGAGTATCTCAAAGGGCTGATGCTTCCTGGTCCCCTTGAGTCATCACCAGCTTCTCCAAGAGAGTGTCAGAATCTTAAGAGCTGAGAGGCTGGGCATGGTGGCTCATGCCTGTAATCCCAGCACTTTGGGAGGCCAAGACGGGCAGATCACTTGCAGTCAGGAGTTCAAGGTCAGCCTGGCCAACATAGTGAAATCCCATCTCCACTAAAAATACAAAAAATAGCCGATGTGGTGGTGCACGCCTGTAGTCCCAGCTACTCGGGAGGCTGAGGCAGGAGAATCTCTTGAACTGAGGAGGTGGAGGTTGCAGTGAGCCGAGATCACACCATTGCACTCCAGCCTGGGCAACAGAGCAAGACTCCGTCTCAGAAAGTAATAATAATAATCTTAGAGATGAGAAAAGCCACCCCATCTGGCACCACATCTGCATCTTGCTTGTGAGAAATGGGGAAGAGTTCAGGGAGGACCCGTGACCTGCACAGGATCACAGAGCACAATGGGTCAGAGCCAGGACTAGAGCTCAGGGCATCTGACTCCCTCTTCAGTGCTCTTCTCCTTCCATGCTGCCTGCCCTTGAAGGCCTTTGAGTTCAGTCTACACCTAAGCAGGTGGACATCTGAGAGGTCAGATACTTTCCAATATGACACCTGGAACATCTTCCTTTACGTAACACCCAAACATCTTGGCGTCCCCCCCGCCCAGGAAGTGCAGGGAGGGGGTTGTGATCCCTGGGCGCTTCGGCAGAATGGAGAGCTGAGGTGTCCCTCCTCTGCTAGTCACCTACCAGGTGTCTGAGCAGCTGCAGGCTCCCTGGCTCAAGTGGGCATTGTACCTTTTGTCTGCCTTTTTGTTCCCTGTCTGTCTCCACTCCCTGAGGCCACTTAGCCTGAGACATGATGCAAGAGCCACAGGCCAGGGGGCTCAGTGGAAGCTCCTCCAAGACGCATTGCCTCCAGCACCCAGATCCTTCTTTCCATTTCGAGAACATAAATAGATTGCCCAGCCCCTCCAGTACAATCCCACTGGAAGAAAAGGCAATGGCGGACTTCAGCCAGACCCGCTGAGACCTAGGTTGCCATGGTAACAGCCAATGACATCAACCCAAGGGCTGTGTCAAGTGTCTCATCATAATGGCACTGTTGCTGGGGTGACGGCAGAATTCAGAACTTCGATTTCAGTGACACCAAGCTTGATCTGTGAAGAAGGTAGCTCTTGTGGAGGACTTGGGAGAAGGATGAGGTCTTAGGAAGGAGGTGACAGCACTTGCTTGGTCACTTGAGCCCACCCAGACACACGACCTCGAGTCCTTTATGCTTTGTCCCAGTGAAGATGAGACCTCTGATGTCCAAGCCTTGTTCCCGTGCCGCCTCACCCACTCAGCCTTCCAAAGGGAACAGGAACAAATTTCCCCAGCGCCACTGTTTGGGTCCCACTTTTCCTATCTTCTGCTGCCCCTGAGCACATCCAAGCAGACAGGGAAAGAGGAGTCAGACATGGCCCAGTCACATCCTAAGCTGCTCCCTGGCTGATAACCACAATGGAGCCCGTGTTTGTCCTGCCGTCCGGCACTGCACTGAGAGTGGCACTGGCACCATCCTGTTGATCCTCACAACACAGTTCTAAGTTAGGGCATTCTTGGCTCCGTTAGACAGGTGAGGAAATTGGGGCACAGAGAGGTGATGTCATCTGCCTGGCGTCAATCAGCTAGCGAGTGATGGAGCCCACATTCCAAACCAAAGGGGGTTACTTCCAGGGGCTGAGTACCCACTCACTGTGTAGAGTGTCATCTGGGCACCATTGCTCCAGATGTGTTCTGACACCATTCCCCAGCCCACAGGGCTTGAAGTGAAGGAACAGAGGCAGGGAGGGGGCCAGCCCTAGGGCCAGGGTCCCCTTGGTGAAGCTATGCCATGGGGCTCAGCTGCTTTAGGGAATGTGTCCCTTCCACCATGGGCCAGAGCTTTAGCCCTTCTCTAGCTCAGCTGGAGTTCAGAGGAGAGCTGAAAAAGAAAAGGAAACTGAGCATCTCCCAAGAGTCCTTGGCAGGGAAGGGGAGGGAACTTGCTGTTCCTCCAACTCCTGCTTGGGGCCAAGCCCTAAACCAGGTGCTTCCCAGCTGTTATCTGCCAGATCTTCCCATCTTGTGGCACGTGGTGCCCCCACCGACATCCCAAGGGGACCGATCCCCTTGCCACCACTCTGCATCACCTGGGACCACAGATTTGCGCAGGAAGGGCTCTGAGAGGAGGCCAAAGCCCTCATTTTACAGATGAGGAAGCTGAAGCCCGGGGACGGGAACGACCCTCAAGGCCACCCAGCTAGACACGGGAGACTTGAGCCCAGCCTTCTGACTGCGTTCAGCCCTCTCTAGAACACAGCAGCCTCTCCCAAGCACTGAGTCCCCCCTCCTCTGTGTGTCCCAGCACCCTTGGCCTGAGTAAATGTGGAAAGGGGCTCCCTCCCAGAGACGGGATTCCTCTGTTCACCCTTTATTCCAGCTGCCTGCCACCCCAGACCCTACCTCCCACCCTGACCTCCGACCCCTGGGTGGGGAAGGGGCTCACGTGGGCCCAGGCTGAGTGTGAGTGAGCATGTCAAGTTGTCTGACACTGTAACATTAGTGCACCCTACTGACAACCCCTCCCCAGCCTCACCCCTTTCTCCTCTCCCTGTTTTGTACATAAATTGACATGAGCTGCAACATGTGTGCGTGTGTGTGCGTGTGTGTGTGTATGTGTGTGATCTGTGTCATGGTTTTGTTACCTTTTTGTTTTTGTAAACTTGAATGTTCAAAATAAACATGCTGTTTACTCTGAGGTTCTTCTTTTGGGATGGGGCTGCCCTGGGAGGTGCTGGGCAGGAAGGAGGGGGCTGCTTCGGACAGGGCAGCAGGGAAAGGCAGAGGAGATGCCTGATCCTGGACTGCCCCAAGGCCACACGTGCCCCTAAATATGCCTCCCAGCTGTCAAGTTCTCCCTGTTCCAGGCTTAGACACACCCCATTTCCCAGAATTTATGCAGGAAGGATGTAAAGAACCCAAGTCCCACATGGAACGTGTCCCAGTTCTGATAACTGGGCTTCGGCCTCATTCCCAATACCCCGTCCACATCTTATGCTCTAGTTCTGGGATCTGGGCCCCTGACTTGTTTCCTGGGACCTAGTCTGTCCCAGTCACTTGCCTGGACCCCCAGAGTGTTTCATCTCTTGGGGTCCTAGGGAGGGGGGCGGGGGTGAGGGACCCTGGTTATTGTATTTCAGCCGCTCCCTTCCCCACACTACCCAGACTCCTCTGATATGTTTGGCCTCTAGACTGGACTCTAAGACCAGCATCAGGGTCAGCTACCCCACCCCACCCCTGCAGCACCCGCCCCATCCTTAAGAGGGTCTTGATTAGTCCCCAGCCCTCCCTGCACACACCATCTTAGAGCCACAAAGGCTTCATCCTCCTCCTCTCTCAATACTGTCACTGTTCTTGGTTGGATGCCGTCCTCAGATGATCTCTGTGAAAAGTCAGGGTGCTAGCCAGGAGACAGGGGATCACACCGGCAGGACAGGGCTTTCCAGACTTTTCCAAAGCTTCGCAAACTTCCAACAAGAGTAGATTCACCACATGAGGACCAGGGGGGTAGGTATCCCTGGAAGTGGCACTTTAAAACAGGGAAACTGCCTTTGAAGTCTGCTAAGTTATCTGAAAAATTCATGTGCTTTTTTCATTCTACTCCAGAATGAATCCAGATTTGTTTTAAAATAAAAATATTTTAATTACCACTGAGCAAAATTAAGCTACAGGCAGCTATGCCTTGTTTATCCTCTCTTGCACCAGTTTACTTGCAAACACTCCGTCTCCCTCTGTCCCACTCAGCTGGCAAGGTCCAACCCTGGTGAAATCCTGCTGTCCACCTGCTTCGTGCCAGCACCTGCACAATTGAACGCAGATGTGAAAAAGCACAGATTTTGATGTGTGTTGACTCTCATTTTCTTTTCTATTTATTTATTTATTTTTGATACGGAGTCTTACTCCGTGTCCGAGGCTGGAGTGCAGTGGCGCAATCTTGGCTCACTGCAACTTCCGCCTCCCAGGTTCAAGTGATTCTCCTACCTCAGCCTCCCGAATAGCTGGGACTACAGGCACATGCCACCATGCCCAGCTAATTTTTTTGTATTTTTTTTTTAGTAGAGATAGGGTTTCACCATGTTAGTCAGGCTGGTCTCAAACTCCTGACCTCAAATAATCCACCCGCCTTGGCCTCCTAAAGTGCTGGGATTACAGGTGTGAGCCACCGCGCCCAGCCTGACTCTCATTTTTAGTCCTTGGCCAGAGATCTCCAATCCTGGCCTGCAATCTTAGTACACATTCCTTGTTTGGGGTCTTGTTCTCCAAAGTGACTATATCATATCCCCTCTCTCCTCAAATCTACAGCCCTCCACTCCCAGCCCTGCACACTCAAGGGTGGCCTCACCTCCTAGTTCATTGAGAAAACCATTAGTTCAGTCTTCCCCCATCACCCCACCACCAAGTCTGCCTGCAAACCCGCACTGTACCCAGATTTTCTGGCTTCCCCCAGTTACTCTGAATAAACTGTCGCTGCTCCTATCAGAGGCACTGTGTAATGGATCCCCTTCCACTTTGTCTTCTCAACAACATTTCTCCTGCATTACCAACCTATCCTTATCTACTTTGTCATTTCGATGGGCCTCCAAGCCTGCCCCAGTATCTCCTTTCTTACACAGAATCCCGCCTCGAGCCAATACCTTCTGCAGCTGTCACTCATTCCTTTTCTCCTTTCACTGCAAAACTTCTTGAAAAATCAGGTGTATCAGGGGTTCCCAGGACCACCCTCAGGTTTGATGATTCACTGGAAGGACTCACAGAACTCAGAAAAGCCGCTAAACTCATGGTTATGGTTTATTACATTGAAAGGATATAGATGCCAATTAGCCAAGGAGAAAGGCATATAGGGTGGAATCCAGGACAGACCAGGAGCAGAATTCCAGTTGTTCTGTCCCAAAGTCCTACGGACAGCACTTCATTCTCTCAGCAATGATGTATGACACATGCATGAGACTTGTCCATCAGGGAAGCTCGCCCCAGTCTTGGTGTCCAGGGTCTATACTGGGGGATGATTATGTAATGGAGGACCCATATGACTAATCTTAACTACTCAGTCTAAGGACCCCTCTCCAGAGGTCAGACTGATACAGTGTGACTAAGGGCATTTGCCATAAAATACTTTGTCAGCATAAATTATCTGGCATGGCCCAAGGTAAACAAAGATAGTCTCATCAGGCAGGACCTTCCAAGGGTTTGGAAGTTGCCTGCTGGGGAGCTGCTCCAGGCCCAATCCTTTCTTTGGAATGTGCAGGGTTCGATCAGCCCAAGCCTGCTGAGTTAACCCTTTGCTAGACAGTGGGTCTACAGTTTTTTGGGAGTTTTGGGGTTTTTTGTTTTTGTTTTTTAGAGTCTCGCTTTGTCACCCAGGCTGGAGTACAGTGGCACCATCTCGGCTCACTGCAACCTCTGCCTCCCGGGTTCAAGTGATTCTCCTGCCTCAGTCTCCAGAGTAGCTGGGATTACAGGCACTTGCCACCACACCTGGCTAATTTTTATATTTTTAGTAGAGACGGAGTTTCGCCATGTTGGCCTGGCTGGTCTCAAACCCCTGAGCTCAAAATAATCCTCCTGCCTTGGCCTCCCAAAGTGCTGGGATTACAGGCGTGAGCCACCACAGCCAGCTAGGTCTACAGTTGTTATGCCACTTCATCCCACCTTCATTCACACCTTGTCCAGTTCCCATGAGGCTGCTGTTCCCCCGACACTCCCACTCCACCAAAGTCTCACCTGTCCAGGCCAACAATAACGTCCATGTTGCAAAATCCAATGGCCAGGCCTCTGCCATTGTCTTAGCCACATTCTCAGCTGCATCAAACACACTCCTTCCTTCTTGAAAAATTTATCCTCTTGCCTTCCAAAACACATCCTGTCCTGGTTTGTCTTTCATCTCAGTGGTTCTCAAATTGTAGCCTGCATTACAATAGCCTGGAGCGAGTTAAAGCACTGGTCGCTGACCGCTGGGCCCCACCCTGGAGGTTCTGAGGCAGTAGATCTGGGGCGGGGGGCCAACAGCCTGCCTCTCTAACAAGTGCCAGATGATGCTATGGCTGCTGGTCCCGGGACCGAACTTTGAGAACCACTGCTCTATTTCACTGGCCATTCCTTCTCAGGCTCCTTCTGATACCTCCTCATCTCCCTGGTCCCTAAATGCTGCAGTACCCCAGGGCGCAGTTCTGGGTCTCTTTATGCTTTCTACCTAGATGCTTTCCCTAGGAAATCTCATCCAGGCCCATGGTTTTGACTCCCTCCAAGATTTTTTTCCCTGAACTCCACATTTGCATATGCAGGTTGCCCGATAGGAGTCTCAAAATGCATGTATCCAAAACTAAGTACTTCATCTTCCTCTCCCTGCCCCACTCGCCCCCTTCCCAATAAATAGGCTCAAATAAATAGGCTCAATTCCGGTTGCTCATTGACTTCTCTTTTTCTCTTGCCCATCTATTCAATCCATTGCCCATTGACTCAACCACTAACCCATATCTCAACCCACGTCCACTCCTCTCCACTTTGCTACCACTCTGTTCCAAGCCACCATTGTCTCCTAAAAATGCAGTTTCCTCTCTTAAAATCCATTCTCTGGCCGGGTGCAGTAGTAACTCACCTCTGTAATCCCAACACTCCATCTCAAAAAAAAATAAAGGAAGGCATCCAAGGAAGGCATTGGAGAGATATCAAGACAAGCCAGAGTTGAGGGACAAAGATCCCAGGGAGAAGAGAAGTTCAGAGAGGTGAGCCTGGATTCTGGGGCAGCAGCCTTCCTCTTATGGCCCCTATCCACTAACAACAAATGGCTAAGTTGAGCAGTCAGTTAATATCTTCAAGAAATTACATGACAATGAGAACTACAGCTTCCAGGTAAAAACTGAAGTTTAGGATGAGGAGCTCTGGTAAATGACCCAGGCTTTTAGTGGGTTATACACTCAAGTAGGGAAATAGTACAGCCCTCCCACACACAGAATGGCAGTTTCCAAGCATCCCATTCATTGATTGAATTAAGGTGTCTGCCTCTTCACCAGCAGCTTGCCAGAAGCCAAGTAAATTCTCTGGAGGAAGAGAACAACGCCATCCAAACTCTCACATTATATTTTTGTTACACAAAGTTTGGCATTCAATAAAAAAAAATTACCAGACATATCTGGAAATGAAACTGAATGACTGAAAATCCAGACAGAGGGGGAAAAATTTTTTTAAGGTCACTAGACCTACACATGTGATAAAATTGCCTACAATTAAATCTCTCTCTCTCTCTCTCACACACACACACAAATACACACACATACACAACACATACACATGCACACACACACATTACACACATGTATATACACATACACACATGCACATACCCACATGCACATACATACACAAACATATATGCACATACACATACACGCACATGCACACACATACACACAAACACACATGCACACACATGCACACACATACACACACCTATACCTACACACACACATTACACACACAAATATACACACACACAAACACACACACGACTACAAGTAAAACTAGGAAAACCTAAATAAGACAGTATCAGTGTTAACATCCCAGTTGTGATGTTGTACTCTACTCTCGTAGGATGTTACCATTAAAGGAAGCTGGGTAAAGGGTACATGGGCTCTCTCTATGTCATTCTTAAAACTGAGTGAGTCTACAATTATTTTGAAATAAAATATTTAATTTAAAACAGACCATGATGGGCCTGTTATCCAGATAGTGGTGTTATAAGACATAGACTTGAAAATAATTATCATTAATATATTCAGGGCTTTTTTTTTTTTTTTTTTGAGACAGTGTCTCACTCTTCCCCCAAGGCCGGAGTGGCTCCATCTCAGCTCACTGCAACCTCCACCTCCCAGGCTCAAGGGATCCTCCCACTTCAGCCACCTGAGTAGCTGGGACTACAGGCGTGCACCACTGCACCTGGCTAATTTTTGTATTTTTTGTAGAGATGGAGTTTCACCATGTTGCTCAGCTGGTCTTGAACTTCTGGGCTCAAGCAATCCTCCTGCCTTGGCCTCCGAAAGTGCTGGGATTACAGGGACGCCTACTCAGGACTTTAGATGACAAATGGGAGAATTTCAACAGAGGATTGTAAATTGTAAAAAAGAATCAAATGGAAATAATAGAATTGAAAAATACATTAAATGAACTTGTGAACTCAATAAACAGATTTAACAGCAGATCAGATACAGCTGAAGTGAAGTCTATTAGAAAGACCGAAAGAAATTACCCAGAATAAAGACTGAGAGAAAAGAATGAAAAGTGCAGAAAAGGGTAGAAGATTAATATGGGACATAGTGAGAAGGTCTAACATGTAAGGAGACCCAGAAGAAGTAAACAGCACAATTAGGGTGGAAATAATGGTTTTTTTGTTTTGTTTTGGTGTTGTGTGTTTTTGTTTTTGTTTTTTTTGTTTTGAGACAGAGTCTCGCTCTGTCACTCACGCTGGAGTGTAGTGGCGTGATCTCAGCTCACTGCAACCTCTGCCATCCAGGTTCAAGCTATTCTCCTGCCTCAGCCTCCCAAGTAGCTGAGATTACAGGCACCTGCCATCATGCCTGGCTAATTTTTGTATTTTTAGTAGAGATGGGGTTTCACCATATTGGTCAGGCTGGTCTTGAACTCCTGACCTCATGATCTACCCACCTCGGCCTCCCAAGGTGTTGGGATTACAGGTGTGAGCCACCACACCTGGTCAAAATAATGTTCTAATAGAGATCATCTGAGAATTTTCCCAAAGCTGTTGAAAGACATTAAGCCACAAATTCAAGAATCTCAGGGAACCCTAAGCATGAAAAGAAAACCACAACTAAGCCCCTAACAGTGAAACAGTTGTAAATAGTGAAACATTTGTAAATCAAATGCAAAGAGAAAAATCTTAAGAGTATCCAAAGGAAAAAGATGCATTACCTTTCAAGGAGCAGTAGCAAGACTGACAGCTAACTTTTCAAAGAAGGAATGGAGAAAGGAAGACAATAAACCGATATCTGCAAAGTGCAGAAAGGAAATTACTGGAATTCTAGAGTCAGTAAAAACATCCTTCAGAAATGGAGATGAAATAATGATGTTTTCAGACAAAGAAAAACCTAAGAGGACTCATCACTAATGATTTTTGTCATCAACAGAATTTCACTAAAGGAAGTGCTTTAGGGAGCGGGAAAATGATCCCTGAAGGAAGCATGGAGATTCCAGTGAAGAACAACAGAAAGGATACGTATGTGGATAAATTTTACTTAGTAATCGTTGAAAATAAGAGCAATTACATCTTGTGAGTTTTACAATTCATGACAACAATAAAAACAAAAATTGGGAAGAGGTGAATGCAATTAAAATATTCTAATGTCCCTACATTGTCCTGGAAGTAGCAAAAGTACTAATTTTATATTAAACTCTAATATGTCCAGGATCAACGTTATATTTTCCTACAGTAATCACTAAAAGGATTGGAAAAGAATATGTAACTAAAAAGCTACTACAAGAATAGTAAAAATAATTCAAAAAAGGCCCAAAAAGGGGAGAAAAAGGGGACTCCCAAAGGAGAGGACAAATAGAAAATAAATAGTAAGTGGGCTGATTTAAACAATTTTAATGTAAATTAGTAATTGCCCTAAATATAAAAAGATACGTATTCCAATAGTGTCAATCTGGGTTAAAAAAAACTACATAGAAAGATTGAAATTAAAAAGATAGAAAATATATAGCATGCAAACATTACTTCAAAGAAAGTTGGTATAGTTATATTAAAGTAGACTTTAGGGCAAGAAGCATTGCTAAAAATAAAAGGGACATTTCATGATGGTAAAGAATCAATCTCTTAGGACAGTATGACAGTTTTAAATTTGTATGCACATATTAACATAGCTTTGTAACATATAAAGTAAAAATTGGCAGAACCAAGGCTGGGCGCGGTGGCTCATGCCTGTAATCCCAGAACTTTGGAGTCAAGGCAGATGAATCACTCAAGGTCAGGAGTTCGAGACCAGCCTGACTATCATGGCAAAACCCTGTCTCTACTAAAAACACAAAAATTAGCCGGGCATTGTGGCAGGTGCCTGTAATCCCAGCTACTTGGGATGCTGAGACGTGGGAGTCGCTTGACCCTGGGAGGCAGAGGTTGCAATGAGCCAAAATCATGCCACTGCACTCCAGCCTGGGCTGGACAGAGTGAGACTCAGTTTCAAACAAAACAAAACAAAACAAAAAAATTGGCAGAACCAAAAGGAAAATTTAACAAGTGCAAAACAAGAGTTGACTAATGGAATATTTTAATACACTTCTCTCAGTAACTTACAGAACAAGCAGATAAAAATTTTACATCTGGCTGGGCACGGTGGCTCATGTTTCTAATCCCAGCTACTCGGGAGGCTGAGGCAGGAGAATCACTTGAACCTAGGAGGCGGGCCTGCAGCGAGCAGAGATCGCACCACTGCACTCCAGCCTGGGCAACAGAGTAAGACTCTCTCTCAAAAAAAAATTAGGCCGGGCGCGGTGGCTTAAGCCTGTAATCTCAGCACTTTGGGAGGCCGAGACGGGCGGATCACGAGGTCAGGAGATCGAGACCATCCTGGCTAACACGGTGAAACCCCGCCTCTGCTAAAAAAAAAAATACAAAAAACTAGCCGGGCGAGGTGGCGGGCGCCTGTAGTCCCAGCTACTCGGGAGGCTGAGGCAGGAGAATGGCGTAAACCCGGGAGGCGGAGCTTGCAGTGAGCTGAGATCCGGCCACTGCACTCCAGCCTGGAC